>NC_063240.1:5641859-5679735 GCF_020740725.1 Corvus hawaiiensis
CCGGCCTTTTCTTGGGAATTCCCAGGGAATTCTGGCCTTTTCCTGGGAATTCCGGCCTTTTCCTGGGAATTCCAGCCTTTTCCTGGCAGTTCCCAGGGAATTCCAGCCTTTCCCTGGGAATTCCGGCATTTCCCAGGGAATTCTGGTGTTTCCCAGGGAATTCCGGCCTTTCCCTGGGAATTCCCAGGGAATTCCGGCCTTTTCCTGGGGCGCCGTGGAGGCGCGGAGCATCGAGGAGGCCATCGCCGCCCTCAGGTGAGCCCGGCTCGGGGATCGGGGGCTTCCGGGAATTCCGGGGTTTTCCTGGGAATTCCCAGAGAATTCCAGCCTTTTCCTGGGAATTCCGGCCTTTCCCAGGGAATTCCCTGGGAATTCTGGTGTTTCCAGAGAATTCCGGCTTTTTCCTGGGAATTCCGGCCTTTTCCTGGGAATTCCGGTATTTTCCTGGGAATTCCGGCCTTTTCCTGGCAGTTCCCAGGAAATTCCGGCCTTTTCCTGGCAATTCTGGGATTTTCCTGGGAATTCCGGCGTTTCCCAGGGAATTCCGGCCTTTTCCTGGGATTTCCGGCCTTTTCCTGGCAGTTCCCAGGGAATTCTGGCCTTTCCCAGGGAATTCCCAGGGAATTCCGGCCTTTTCCTGGGAATTCTGGTGTTTTCCTGGGAATTCTGGTGTTTCCCAGGGAATTCCGGCCTTTCCCTGGGAATTCCAGCGTTTCCCAGGGAATTCCAGCCTCTTCTTGGGAATTCCCAGGGAATTCCGGCCTTTTCCTGGGAATTCCGGCCTTTCCCCAGAGAATTCCGGCCTTTTCTTGGGAATTCCCAGGGAATTCCGGCCTTTTCCTGGGAATTCCGGCCTTTTCCTGGGAATTCTGGTGTTTTCCTGGGAATTCCGGCCTTTTCCTGGGAATTCCAGCCTTTTCCTGGCAGTTCCCAGGGAATTCCGGCCTTTCCCTGGGAATTCCGGCCCTTTCCTGGGAATTTCCTGGGAATTCCGGCCTTTTCCTGGGAATTCCCAGAGAATTCCGGCCTTTTCCTGGGAATTTCCTGGGAATTCTGGCATTTCCCAGGGAATTCCAGCCTTTTCCTGGGAATTCCAGCCTTTTCCTGGCAGTTCCCAGGGAATTCCGGCCTCTTCCTGGGAATTCCGGCATTTCCCTGGGAATTCTGGCCTTTCCCAGGGAATTCTGGCCTTTTCCTGGGAATTCCCAGGGAATTCTGGCCTTTCCCAGGGAATTCCGGCCTTTTCCTGGGAATTCCGGCCTTTCCCAGGGAATTCCCAGAGAATTCTGGTGTTTCCAGGGAATTCCAGCCTTTCCCAGGGAATTCTGACATTTCCAGGGAATTCCCAGGGAATTCCGGCACTTCCCAGGGAATTCCAGGGGGATTTCCAGGGAATTCCTTCCAGCATTTTCCTAGGGGATTCCGGCCTTTTCCTGGGAATTCTGGCGTTTTCCAGGGAATTCCCAGAGAATTCTGGTGTTTCCAGGGAATTCCGGCCTTTCCCAGGGAATTCCAGCATTTCCCAGGGAATTACGGCATTTTCCAGGGAATTCCCAGAGAATTCCGGCGTTTTCCAGAGAATTCTGGCGTTTCCAGGGAATTCTGGCTTTTCCCAGGGAATTCCCAGGGAATTCCAGCATTTCCCAGAGAATTCCCAGGGAATTCCGGCTTTTCCCAGGGAATTCCAGCGTTTCCCAGGGAATTCCGGTGTTCCCAGGGAATTCCAGCGTTTTCCAGGGAATTCCCAGGGAATTTTGGCTTTTCCCGGGAATTCCAGCGTTTCCCAGGGAATTCCAGGATCTCCAGGGAATTCCTTCCGGCACTCCCAGGGAATTCCAGCTTTTCCCAGGGAATTCTGGCATTTTCCAGGGAATTCCAGGGATTCCCAGGGGATTCCCAGGGAATTCCGGCGTTTCCAGGGAATTCCTTCTGGCATTTCCCAGGAATTCTGGCGTTTCCAGGGAATTCCAGCATTTCCCAGGGAATTCCAGCATTTTCCAGGGAATTCCGGCTTTTCCCAGGGAATTCCCAGGGAATTCCAGCATTTTCCAGAGAATTCCGGTGTTTCCCAGGGAATTCCAGCGTTTCCCAGGGAATCCCGGCTTTCCCAGGGAATTCCAGCATTCCCAGGGAATTCCTTCTGGCGTTTCCCAGGGAATTCCAGCTTTTCCCAGGGAATTCCCCGCCCGGGATTTCGGGAGGAGGGGTTGGAGAGCGGTGGGGAGGAGCTCTGGGCTGATTCCTGTGGGATTGGGGCTGTTCCTGGGACTGATTCCTTTGGGATTGGGGTGTCCCTGAAATCCTTTGGGATTGGGGTATCACTGCTATCCCTGGGGCCATTCCTTTGGGATTGGGGCCATTCCTTTGGGATCAGCCCATTCCCTTTGGGATTGGGGCCATTCCCTCGGGGATCAGCCCATCCCCTCTCCCATTCCCTTTGGGATCAGCCCATTCCCTCTGGGATCAGCCCATCCCCTCTCCCATTCCCTTTGGGATCAGCCCATTCCTGGTGCCATTCCCTTTGCGATTGGGGTCATTCCCTTTGGGATTGGGGCCATTCCCTTTGGGATCAGCCCATTCCCTTTGGGATCAGCCAATTCCCTTTGGGATCAGCCCATTCCCTTTGGGATCAGGCTATCCCTGTATCCCTGGTGCCATTCCCTTTGGGATCAGCCCATTCCCTTTGGGATTGGGGCCATTCCCTTTGGGATCAGCCCATTCCCTTTGGGATCAGCCCATTCCCTTTGGGATCAGCCTCTCACTCCCCTGTCTCTCCCCGCAGCGTGTCGCAGCCCTCGGAGCGGCACCCGGAGCGCCGGCTCCGCTTCCCTTTGGGATCAGCCCATTCCCTTTGGGATCAGCCCATTCCCTCTGGGATCAGCCCATCCCTGGTGCCATTCCCTTTGGGATCAGCCCATTCCCTTTGGGATCAGCCCATTCCCTTTGGATCAGCCCCTCACTCCCCTGTCTCTCCCCGCAGCGTGTCGCAGCCCTCGGAGCGGCACCCGGAGCGCCGGCTCCGCTTCCCTTTGGGATCAGCTCATTCCCTTTGGGATCAGCCCATTCCCTTTGGGATCAGGCCCATTCCCTTTGGGATTGGGGCCATTCCCTTTGGGATTGGGGCCATTCCCTTTGGGATCAGCCCCTCACTCCCCTGTCTCTCCCCGCAGCGTGTCGCAGCCCTCGGAGCGGCACCCGGAGCGCCGGCTCCGCTTCCCTTTGGGATCAGCTCATTCCCTTTGGGATCAGCCCATTCCCTTTGGGATCAGCCCATTCCCTTTGGGATCAGCCCCTCTCCCAGCCCCTCACTCCCCTGTCTCTCCCCGCAGCGTGTCGCAGCCCTCGGAGCGGCACCCGGAGCGCCGGCTCCGCGCCGCCTTCGCCGCCTTCGAGGAGCTGCAGCTGCCGCGGCTGAAGCAGGAGAACCCCAACATGCGGCTGTCGCAGCTGCGGCAGCTCCTCAAGAAGGAGTGGATGAAATCCCCGGAAAACCCCATGAACCAGCGGCACAAACCTTACAACAGCCACAAATAGGACTGGAGCTGCTCTTCCCCTTGGGATTCTCCCGGGAAATGCCCAGAACTCTGCCGGGCTTTTGTTTCTCTCCGTGGATTTCGGATGTCGACGTCACCGCGGGGCTCGGACTGACGGCGCCTTCTCCTTCCTGAAATTCCCGGTGTTCCCTGGTATTCCCTGCTTGGAATTCTCCCAGAGTGTCGCTTTTGGGGTGGCCTTGAAGAGATTCCAGACCGGGATCGCTGTTCCAGCCTTCCCAAAGACGTCGGGAAGAGGGAAAATCCCTCCGGAAGGAGTGGGAAAAGGCACGGCCCAGCCGGATTCCCGCTTTTCCTGAGGGGGGCACAGCGGTGCCAGGCAGCTCCAGGTGATATTCCCAGTGTTCCCTGGAATGCTGGAGCCCCAAATCCACCTGGAGGAGGGAAATTCCTGCTTTTCCCATTCCCTTTTTTCCCTTTCCGTGATCCCAGGCTCGGGGTGGGAGCCTTGGGAAGGGGAGGTGACGCTCCCTGAGCTGCGTTCCCGTGGGAATGCTGGGTGAGATCCCTGGGCTCCCTTGGGAATGCCGGAATCCTTGGGAATGCCAGAATCCTTGGGAATGCCAGAATCCTCGGGAATGCCAATCCTGGCCTTTCCCCTCTCTTTTCCCCATCCTTTGGGAATGAAATTCCTTCCCAGGGAATCGTTCTGGGGGTGCCACTGGGCTTCCCAAAATTCCCACCTCCAAATCCCTGTGGGATTTATCCAATCCCACTCCCTGTTTTTGGGGCTGCCCCTCCCCTCCCCTCGGGCTGGTCCATGGTTCCCCATCCCAGAATTCCCAAATCCAGCCAGGGAGGAATCACCCCCCCCTTCCCCCCCTTTTTTTTCTGTGAGAGTTTGGTGTGTTTGAATCCAATTAAAAACAAAAAGCCATCCCCAAATCCTCATAAATCCGGGAAGGAATCATTTGGGAAGGGTTTCCAGGGGGATTCTTGCCCTGCTTTGCTCACTTTTATCCCTGAAAATGTGGAAAATCCCGCTGGAATTGGGGCTGGGATTCCTACGTGGATTTGGGGGGGGGGGGGGGGGGGGGTGGTTTCTGTCCCTTTGGGACCCCCTGGGTTGTTCCTGAGGAGGGAGAATTCCCCATTCCCGCTGCTCCTGGAATGAGGAACCCACAGGAGGGGTGGGGGGGGGGTGTCCCCCCTCCCATCCCCATCCCGGGAATTCCCTCCTCCTTCCCACATCCCTGGGGGGGTCTCCTCCCTGTCCTCCCCCACCCCCCACCCCCCCCCCGGGGCTCTTTGTGCGGCAGAGCCCCCCCCAGCCCCCTCCCCTTCATTCCCATCCCATTCCCATCCCCATTCCCAGCCCCCTCCCCTTCATTCCCATCCCATTCCCATCCCCATTCCCATCCCCATTCCCATCCCCATTCCCATCCCATTCCTCCTCATCCCCGTTCCCATCCCATCCCCCTTCATTCCCGTCCCCTTTCCCATTCCCATCCCCATTCCCATCCCATTCCCTCCTCATCCCCGTTCCCATCCCATTCCCCTTCATTCCCCTCCCCATTCCCCTCCCCATTCCCCTCCCCATTCCCATTCCCATCCCATTCCTGTTCTCTCCCCATTCCCATCCCATTCCCCTTCATCCCCGTTCCCATCCCATCCCATTCCCATTCCCATCCCATTCCCAGCCCCCTCCCCTTCATCCCTGTTCCCATCCCATTCCCCTTCATTCCCATCCCATCCTGTTCCTGTTCCCGTTCCCCTTCATTCCCATTCCCATCCCATCCCATTCCCATTCCCATCCCATCCCATTCCATTCCATTCCCATCCCATTCCCCTTCATTCCCATCCCTGTCCCCATTCCCATTCCCCTCCCATTCATTCCCATCCCCTTTCCCCTTTCCCCTTTTCCATCCCCTTTCCCCCTTTCCCCATTCCCATCCCCTTTCCCATCCCCATTCCCATCCCATCCCATTCCATTCCCATCCCATTCCCCTTCATTCCCATCTCTGTCCCCATTCCCATTCTCCTCCCATTCATTCCCATCCCCTTTCCCCTTTCCCCATTCCCATCCCCATTCCCATCCCATTCCCAGCCCCCTCCCCTTCATCCCTGTTCCCATCCCCGTTCCCATCCCATCCCATTCCCCTTCATCCCCGTTCCCATCCCATTCCCATCCCCGTTCCCATTCCCCTTCATTCCCTTCCCCATTCCCATTCCCATCCCATCCCATTCCATTCCCATCCATCCCATTCCATTCCATTCCCATCCCATTCCCCTTCATTCCCATCCCTGTCCCCATTCCCATTCCCCTCCCATTCATTCCCATCCCTTTCCCCTTTCCCCTTTCCCATCCCCTTTCCCATCCCCATTCCCATCCCATTCCCAGCCCCCTCCCCTTCATCCCTGTTCCCATCCCCCTTCCCATCCCATCCCATTCCCCTTCATCCCCGTTCCCATCCCATTCCCATCCTCGTTCCCATTCCCCTTCATTCCCCTCCCCATTCCCATCCCATTCCCATCCCATCCCGTTCCTGTTCTTGTTCCCATTCCCCTTCATCCCCATCCCCATCCCCATTCCCAGCCCATTCCCCTTCATCCCCATTCCCATCCCATCCCATCCCATCCCATTCTCCTTCATTCCCATCCCTGTCCCCATTCCCATTCCCATCCCATCCCATCCCATCCATCATCCCATCCCATCCATCCCATCCCGTCCCATTCTCCTTCATTCCCATCCCATCCCATCCCGTTCCCGTTCCCGTTCCCATTCCCCTCCCCATTCCCAGCCCATCCCCATCCCCTTCATCTCCATTCCCATTCCCCTCCCCATCCCATAAATCCCATCCCCATCCCATTCCCATCCCCATCCCCATCCCATCCCCATCCCATAAATTCCATCCCCATTCCATCCCCATCCCATCCCATCCCATCCCCATCCCATCCCATCCCATCCCATCCCATCCCATTCCCTTCCCCATTCCCATCCCCATCCCATCCCCATCCCATTCCCATCCCCATCCCCATCCCATCCCCATCCCCATCCCATAAATTCCATCCCCATTCCATCCCCATCCCATCCCATCCCATCCCATCCCATCCCATCCCATCCCATCCCATCCCATTCCCTTCCCCATTCCCATCCCCATCCCATAAATCCCATCCCATTCCCATCCCCTCCCCATCCCATTCCCGGTATCCCCCTCGCTGGGGGGGGATGGGGCTGTGGCTCTCAGGACCCCCCCCCCAATTCAGCCTCAGGGGAGCCGGGGGGGGATTTGGGGGACCCTAAAAGATGAATGGGGTCCCCCTGCTTTGAGGAAAGGGGGGATTTGGGGGAACCCCTCCGTGCCAGGGGGCATCGGGATTAAATTCCCGTGGGATTTGGGGGAACCCCTCCGTGCCAGGGGGGGCATCGGGGTTAAATTCCCGTGGGATTTGGGGGAACCCCTCCGTGCCAGGGGGGGCATCGGGGTTAAATTCCCGTGGGATTTGGGGGAACCCCTCCGTGCCAGGGGGCATCGGGGTTAAATTCCCGTGGGATTTGGGGGAACCCCTCCGTGCCAGGGGGCATCGGGGTTAAATTCCCGTGGGATTTGGGGGAACCCCTCCGTGCCAGGGGGCATCGGGATTAAATTCCCGTGGGATTTGGGGGAACCCCTCCGTGCCAGGGGGCATCGGGATTAAATTCCCGTGGGATTTGGGGGAACCCCTCCGTGCCAGGGGGCATCGGGGTTAAATTCCCGTGGGATTTGGGGGAACCCCTCCGTGCCAGGGGGCATCGGGATTAAATTCCCGTGGGATTTGGGGGAACCCCTCCGTGCCAGGGGGCATCGGGGTTAAATTCCTGTGGGATTTGGGGGAACCCCTCCGTGCCAGGGGGCATCAGGATTAAATTCCCGTGGGATTTGGGGGAACCCCTCCGTGCCAGGGGGGGATCAGGATTAAATTCCCGTGGGATTTGGGGGAACCCCTCCGTGCCAGGGGGCATCGGGGTTAAATTCCCGTGGGATTTGGGGGAACCCCTCCGTGCCAGGGGGGGCATCGGGGTTAAATTCCCGTGGGATTTGGGGGAACCCCTCCATGCCAGGGGGGGGCATCGGGGTTAAATTCCCGTGGGATTTGGGGGAACCCCTCCATGCCAGGGGGGGCATCGGGATTAAATTCCCGTGGGATTTGGGGGAACCCCTCCGTGCCAGGGGGCATCGGGGTTAAATTCCTGTGGGATTTGGGGGAACCCCTCCGTGCCAGGGGGCATCGGGGTTAAATTCCTGTGGGATTTGGGGGAACCCCCTCCGTGCCAGGGGGCATCAGGATTAAATTCCCGTGGGATTTGGGGGAACCCCCTCCGTGCCAGGGGGGATCAGGATTAAATTCCCGTGGGATTTGGGGGAACCCCTCCGTGCCAGGGGGGGCATCGGGGTTAAATTCCCGTGGGATTTGGGGGAACCCCTCCGTGCCAGGGGGGGCATCGGGATTAAATTCCCGTGGGATTTGGGGGAACCCCCCGGATTCCCCGCCCCTCCCCCCTTTTCCCATCTTTTTTGGGGGGGGGAGGGATGGGACATTGCCATGGCAACGGGGGGGGCATTGCCATGGCAACGGAGGGGGCATTGCCATGGCAACCGGCTGAAGGGGGGGGACACGCGGGGGCGGTGGTCACGTGGCCCCGGGATCCGCCCGTGCAGCAGTGTGGGGCTGGCACCGGGAATTCCCCCCCAAACCGGGAATTCCCCCCCAAACCGGGCATCCCCCCCCAAACCGGGCATCCCTCCCCAAACCGGGCATCGCCCCCCAAACCGGGCATTGCCCCCAAACCGGGAATTCCCCCCCAAACCGGGAATTCCCCCCCAAACCGGGCATCCCCCCCCAAACCGGGCATCGCCCCCAAACTGGGAATTCCCCCCAAACCGGGCATCGCCCCCCAAACCGGGCATCCCTCCCCAAACCGGGCATCGCCCCCAAACCGGGCATCGCCCCCCAAACCGGGCATCGCCCCCAAACTGGGAATTCCCCCCAAACCGGGCATCGCCCCCCCAAACCGGGCATCCCTCCCCAAACCGGGAATTCCCCCCCAAACCGGGAATCCCCCCCCAAACCGGGCATCCCTCCCCAAACCGGGCATCGCCCCCCAAACCGGGAATTCCCCCCCAAACCGGGCATCGCCCCCAAACCGGGCATCGCCCCCCAAACCGGGCATCGCCCCCAAACTGGGAATTCCCCCCAAACCGGGCATCGCCCCCCAAACCGGGAATTCCCCCCCAAACCGGGCATCCCTCCCCAAACCGGGCATCGCCCCCCAAACCGGGCATCGCCCCCCAAACCGGGAATTCCCCCCCAAACCGGGCATCGCCCCCAAACCGGGCATCCCCCCCCAAACCGGGCATCCCCCCCCAAACCGGGCATCGCCCCCAAACTGGGAATTCCCCCCAAACCGGGCATCGCCCCCCCAAACCGGGCATCCCTCCCCAAACCGGGCATCGCCCCCCAAACCGGGCATCGCCCCCCAAAACCGGGCATCCCTCCCCAAACCGGGCATCGCCCCCCAAACCGGGCATCGCCCCCAAACCGGGCATCGCCCCCAAACCGGGCATCCCTCCCCAAACCGGGAATTCCCCCCAAACCGGGAATTCCCCCCCAAACCGGGCATCCCTCCCCAAACCGGGCATCGCCCCACAAACCGGGCATCCCCCCCCAAACCGGGCATCCCTCCCCAAACCGGGAATTCCCCCCCCAAACCGGGCATCGCCCCCAAACTGGGAATTCCCCCCCAAACCGGGCATCGCCCCCCAAACCGGGCATCGCCCCCAAACCGGGAATTCCCCCCCAAACCGGGGCATCGCCCCCCAAACCGGGCATCGCCCCCAAACCGGGCATCCCCCCCCAAACCGGGCATCGCCCCCGAAACCGGGAATCCCCCGCCCCCAAACCGGGCATCCCCCCCCCATATCGGGCATCTCCCCCCTGTTCTCACCGGGCAACCCCAAACCGGGCATCGCCCCCAAACCGGGCATCCCCCGCCGCCCCCGCCCTGGGAATCCTCCCCCCCCCCCCCTCCACCGTCTTTTCCCTCCCCCTCCTCCTCCCCCCCCACCGGGAATTCCCCCCCCCCCCCTCACCGGGAATTCCCCATCCCCCACCCCCCCGCACCGGGAATTCCCCATCCCCCACCCCCCGCACCGGGAATCCCGGCCCCCCCTCACCCCCCCCGGTCCCGGTCCCGCCCCCCCCCGCCGGTGCCCCCCCTCTGCCGCGCTCCCGGCCCTGCCCCGCCCCCACCCCCCCCTCACCATCCCCCGCCCCCCCTCCGGGCACCGCCTGCGACCCCCCCGCGGCACCGGGGAGGGGATTGGGGGGATGGAACGGGAACGGGACACACGGACAGACGGACAGGGGGACACGGACAGACGGACACACGGACAGGGGGACACGGATACACGGACAGGGACACACGGACAGGGGGACACGGACAGGGACAGACGGACAGGGGGACACGGACAGGGACAGACGGACACACGGACAGGGGGACACGGATACACGGACAGGGACAGGGACACACGGACAGGGACACACGGACAGGGACACACGGAGAGGGGGAGAGGGACATGGATAGGGACACACGGACACACGGACAGGGACAGACGGACAGGGACACACGGACACACGGACAGGGACAGACGGACACACGGACAGGGGGACAGGGACACACGGACACACGGACACACGGAGAGGGACGCACGGACAGGGGGACACGGACAGGGACAGGGACACGGACAGGGACAGGGACACGGACACGGACACACGGACAGGGACACACGGACAGGGACAGGGACACGGACACGGACACACGGACAGGGACACACGGACAGGGACAGACGGACACGGACACACGGACAGGGGGACACGGACAGGGACAGGGACACGGACACGGACACACGGACAGGGACACACGGACAGGGACACACGGACATGGACACACGGACAGGGACACACGGACAGGGACACACGGACATGGACACACGGACAGGGGGACACGGACACATGGACAGGGACACACGGACAGGGACAGACGGACACACGGACAGGGGGACAGGGACAGGGGGACACGGACAGGGGGACAGGGACACACGGACAGGGACACACGGACAGGGGGACAGGCACACGCAGACACACGCGTGTGCCACCCGCCCCGCACAGCGCCCCTTGCACAGCCCTGCGCACACCCGGCCTTGCACACCCCGCCCTGCGCCATCCCCTGCTCACACCCCTCCTCGCACCCCCCTCGCGAAAATCCTTGCACACCCCCCGTGCACACCCCAAATTCACACCCAAACTCACACCCCCCGTGCACCCCCCTTGCACACCCCCAATTCACACCCCCCGTGTACACCACACCTTGGACACCCCAATTCACACCCAAACTCACACCCCCCATGCACACCCCCCGTGCACACCCCCCGTGCACACCCCAAATTCACACCCCGATCCACACTCCCCCGTGCACACCGCACCTTGCACACCCCAAATTCACACCCAAACTCACACCCCAATCCACACCCCCCGTGCACACCACGCCTTGCACACCCCAAATTCACACCCAAATTCACACCCCCCCGTGTACACCCCAAATTCACACCCCGATCCACACTCCCCCGTGCACACCGCACCTTGCACACCCCAAATTCACACCCAAACTCACACCCCTGGCACACCCCAAATTCACACCCCCGATCCACACCCCCCTGTTCACACCGCACCTTGCACACCCCAAATTCACCCCCCAAATTCACGGCCTCTGTTCACACCCCTGGCACACCCCAAATTCACACCCAAATCCACCCCCCTGTGCACACCGCACCTTGCACACCCCAAATACACAGCCTCTGTTCACACCCCTGGCACACCCCTGGCACGCCCCAAATTCACCCCCCAATCCACCCCCCCGTGCACACCGCACCTTGCACACCCCAAATACACAGCCTCTGTTCACACCCCTGGCACACCCCTGGCACACCCCAAATTCACACCCAAATCCACCCCCCTGTGCACACCGCACCTTGCACACCCCAAATACACAGCCTCTGTTCACACCCCTGGCACACCCCCTGGCACGCCCCAAATTCACCCCCCCAATCCACACCCCCCGTGCACACCACGCCTTGCACACCCCAAATTCACAGCCTCTGTTGACACCCCTGGCACACCCCAAATTCACACCCCGATCCACACCCCCTGTGCACAACCAGCCTTGCACACCACAAATTCAGCCCCCAAATTCACACCCCGATCCACACCCCCCGTGCACACCGCACCTTGCACACCCCAAATTCACACCCCAAATTCACACCCCCCGTGCACACCACGCCTTGCACACCCCAAATTCACAGCCTCTGTTGACACCCCTGGCACACCCCAAATTCACACCCAAATCCACCCCCCCGTGCACACCGCACCTTGCACACCCCAAATTCACCCCCCAAATTCACACCCCAAATTCACACCCCGATCCACACTCCCCCCGTGCACACCGCACCTTGCACACCCCAAATTCACACCCAAACTCACACCCCAATCCACACCCCCGTGCACACCACACCTTGCACACCCCAAATTCACACCCAAATTCACACCCCCCGTGTACACCCCAAATTCACACCCCGATCCACACTCCCCCGTGCACACCGCACCTTGCACACCCCAAATTCACACCCAAACTCACACCCCTGGCACACCCCAAATTCACACCCCGATCCACACCCCCCTGTTCACACCGCACCTTGCACACCCCAAATTCACCCCCCAAATTCACGGCCTCTGTTCACACCCCTGGCACACCCCAAATTCACACCCAAATCCACCCCCCCGTGCACACCGCACCTTGCACACCCCAAATTCACACCCCAAATTCACACCCCAATCCACACCCCCTGTGCACAACCAACCTTGCACACCCCAAATTCAGCCCCCAAATTCACACCCCCCGTGCACACCACGCCTTGCACACCCCAAATTCACAGCCTCTGTTGACACCCCTGGCACACCCCAAATTCACACCCAAATCCACCCCCCGTGCACACCGCACCTTGCACACCCCAAATTCACCCCCCAAATTCACACCCCAATCCACACCCCCCGTGCACACCGCACCTTGCACACCCCAAATGCACACCCCAAATTCACCCCCCAAATTCACACCCAAATCCACCCCCCGTGCACACCGCACCTTGCACACCCCAAATTCACCCCCCAAATTCACACCCAAATCCACCCCCCCGTGCACACCACACCTTGCACACCCCAAATTCACACCCCAAATTCACACCCCAATCCACACCCCCTGTGCACAACCAACCTTGCACACCCCAAAATTCACACCCAAATTCACACCCCAAATCCACCCCCCCGTGCACACCGCACCTTGCACACCCCAAATTCGCCCCCCAAATTCACACCCCAATCCACACCCCCTGTGCACAACCAACCTTGCACACCCCAAATTCAGCCCCCAAATTCACACCCCCCGTGCACACCACACCTTGCACACCCCAAATTCAGCCCCCAAATTCACAGCCTCTGTTCACACCCCCTGGCACACCCCAAATTCACCCCCCAATCCCCCCCCCCCGTGCACACCGCACCTTGCACACCCCAAATTCACCCCCCCGTTCACACCCCTTGCACGCCCCAATTCACACCCCAAACTCACCCCCCCTGTTCACACCCCAAACTCACACCCCAAACTCACACCCCAAACTCACCCCCCCCGTTCACGCCCCTCTCACACCCCACCTCGCCCCCCCCGTGCTTTGTTCCCCGCCAACTCCATCCCCGCTCCCCCCTAAATCCACCCCAACCCCACTGTTCACACTCCCCCCCCCGTCCTTGCACACGCGTGTGCCCCGCACCCCCCAGCCCCCCCCGCGCGTGTGCGGCACTCGCCAAACCCGGGGGTCACCCCGCGCCCCCTCCCCACCGCCAGCACCCCCGGGGAGGTGACACCGAGGGCTTTCGGGGGTTCGGGGGGGGGTCCAAGGCCACTCCCGGGGCCACCCCGGTGTCACCGGGGGGGGGGTCCCTACGGCGAGGGTGGGGGGAGATCGCCCCCGGCCCCGCGGCTGCGGCGACGCTCGTGGGGAGGGACCCCGCAGCGGGGAAGGGGGGGGGGGGGGTGGCTGAATTTATCCGCAGCGGCTGCCGGGAGGCCCCGGGAAGCCCCGGGAATCACCGGGAGGTCCCGGAAGGCTCTGGGGAGCACCGGGAGGCCCCGGGAAGCCCCGGGAAGCCCCGGGAAGGCGGCGGGGCGGGTGCTCGCGGCTGCGCGTGTGGAGCGGCATCGCAACGGCGCCGCATCGCCGCCCGCAGCCCCCGCGGCCGCCGCCTGCGCGCTGGGGAAACCGAGGCACGGGGCGGCCGTGAGGGGCTCGGCGGCACCGCGGGGCCGCTGTCCAGGCTCGCCCCCGGCCCCCGGTTGTGCCACCGGAACCTGCCGGGATCCCGGGCTCGGCGCCGCACGTGTCGCCGCCGCCGGGCCATGGTCAGCGGCGGCAGCGCCCGAGGGCAGCGGAGGCCGGGGGCTGGCGGCAGGTGGGTGAATTTGGGGGGGTCTGTGAGGGTGGGGACCCCCCTCAGCTCCGGGGGGGGCTGCTGGTGCTGGGGAACCCCGTGGCTCCCGGGAATCCCCGCATTCCTGGGAATCCCCCGGCTCGGGAGGATCCCCCCCGCTCGCGGGAAGCCCCCGGCACAGGTGGGGTGGGGGGGTGGGGGGGTGCCCGAGGGGGTTTGCGAAGGGGAGGGGGCACCATGGGGGGGCTTCCCCGAGGGTTCCCCGGGGTTCTGAGGGTCCGCGGTGCCCGGGGCCTGCTCCGGGCCCCGGTGCGGCGGCGGGGGGGTGGGGGGGTGGGCTGCATTGGGGCACGGGGGGCGCGGGAGGAGCCCCCGGCGGTGACAATGAGGACGCGCTGGGAGTGACTGTGCCCGGCTAAAAATATCCCCGGCTGCCACCCACCGCCAGCGCCGCGGTCTCAAGGTCACTGCCCTGCCGGGGGGGAACGCGGGGGCGTGGGGCGGGGAAGCCCCCGGCCCCCCCTCCCCGTGCCGCGGCTCCCGCACGCTGCTGTCGCCAGTGTCGCTCCGCCGCCGCCGCGCCGAGAGCCAGCAGCGCCCGCCGCCCCCGCGGCCCCCGGCACATGTCCCCGCCGCCCCCCGGGCCCCCCGGCGCGTCCCGACGCTCCCCGTAGCACGGGGCCGTGGCAAGTGAGCGGGCGAGAGGGTGGCAGCGGCCGGGGGGGGACATCCCGGGGGTGGCAGCGGCGGGGGGGACCCCGCGCTTGGCGTTGCCCGGTGTGGGGACGGCGGGGAATCCCTCCCTGCGGCGGTGGGGACGGCGGGGATGGCGCCTGGGGGGTGACGGGTGTGGGGACGGCGGGGACACCCTCCCTGAGGGTGTGAGGACAGCGGGGACTCCCTCCCTGAGGGTGTGGGGACGGCGGGGACACCCTCCCTGAGGGTGTGGGGACAGCAGGGACGCCCTCCCTGCGGGGTTTGTGGCGTGAGGACAGCGGGGATGTCCTGTCTGCGGGGTTCGGCTGCTCGGGGCTGGTGGAGTCCGGGCATTTGGGGGTTCCCGTCCTTGGGGACGGTGTGGCGGCTGTCACCAAAGGTGTGAGCGCGGTTGAGGGGTCGGTGGTGCTCGGGGCTCCCCGGTTTTGGCCACCAGCTGCTGGGGTGGCCCCGGTGCCACAGCGGGGTGACAGCGATGGCACAGCGGGGGGTGACACCCGGCTCAGCGCCCACCAAAACCAGGGGAACCCCGTGCCACAAACAGCCCCGGCTGGGACACCGGTGCTGGCGGGCCCCGGGGCCAGTGCCAAGGCCGGGGTGGTCACCGCGGGCTCTGGGCGGGTTCCGGCTCCGTGTGGCCCTCGTGGCCTCGACGCGCGGGGCGAAGCCGTCGAGGCGGGGACCGTGGGGACGTGGGGGCCTTGCAGCCCCTCACGACCTTCCCGGTGACCTTGGCGCACCCCTGGGGACCCTGCGCTGGGTGGGCACCGCGGGGACCCCTCCTCAGCGCTGGGGACCCCCGCCCTGCAGTGGGGACACGGGGCTCTACAAGGGCGGTGCGAGCTTTGGGGGACCCCCACCCCCCCGTTGCTGAGGGGCTTTGTGGCGGTGCCAGGGACAGCGGCGACCGCCGTGTCCCCCCCGGGTGGCCACGGGCGGGGGGTCCGCGGTGGCCCGGCGGGGGGCAGCCAGGCGGAGCGGCTTTGTCCTTTCGGCTGAGCCGAGCGCGTGGGGGAGGCGCAGGGAGAACCCGGCGCGGCGGCTTTGTCTGGGGACGCCGGCGCGGTGGCGGCGAAGGGGGGACGTGGGGAGCCCCCCGAACCCCCCTCGCTGCACCCCCCGCGACCCCCCAGCCCAGCCCCTCGCACCCGCTTGTCCCCCACGCAGGTAGGGTGTCCCCGGCTGCGCGTCCCCTCCTGAGGCGGAGGGATGGGGTCCCCCCCCTTGGGTTGGGGGTGTCGCGGGGGATGGGAGGGGGAATCGCGGCTGTCTCTGCCACCCCTGGGGACATCGGGGGTGTCGCGGTGTCTCCGGATCCAGCGGCGGTCCCTGGGTGTCCCGGTGGGGCTCTGGGGAGGGATTTTCTCGGGGAGACCCCGGCAGCAGCCGGGGATTCCCCGGCGTCGCGGCGGGGCCGGGGAGCTTCGGGTGTCCCCGCGTGTCCCCGCGTGTCGCCGCGGGTGTGCCAGCCCCTGGGCGTCCCCCCGCGCCGTGGGGGACACACGGACACCCCGCGGGTGGCACCGGGCCCGATCCTGCGTGGGGGAAATCCCCGCCAGCGCCGGGCGCTGCCCCTCTGCCCCCCACCCCCCCAGGGTGGTGACACGGGGGGGGTCGCGGGTGTTGGCACCACCGGGGATCCCCCCGTGGCGGGGCTGGGCTGAGCCTCTCGGGGGAGCCGGGTGGCCTCGTCCCGCCGCCTCCGGGGCTCTCAGCCGCTCCTGGGCCCCCCCAAACCCCGCTGAGCCCCCCTGCCCTGCCCTGGGGGGGGCAGCGGCGGTGCCACCCCCGGCCCGCCCCGTGCCGGCGGGTGGGCAGCGGCGATTGCGGGGGCCGGGGGCTCCTGCTGGCACCGCCAGCTGCTCTCCAGCCTGGGACATATGGCCAGGGCTTGGCGGCGGCGGGAGGAACCGGGGCCACCGCGGCGGATTTTTGGGGACGAGAAGGGGGGGGCTACCAGGGGTCTGACGCACTTGGTGCCCCCGGCGAGCCCCGGGCCGCGGTGGCGACTGGCGAGGAGCCCCCGTGACCCCGGGCGGGGTCACCGCGCGGTGCCACAGCCCTGAGCACCCTTAGCGCCCCGTCCCCAACCCCACAACCGGGGAGGGGAAGGGGGGGGGTTCCCCGCTCCCCTGGCCGCTGTCCCCGCGGGCACCTCCCCCAAATTCCTGCCCCACCCTGCCGTGATTCCCGGGCAGGAATTAGGAGCGGGTGATAAATAAATCACCCGCGGGGAGCCTTTCGGCCGCCCGCCGCTATTTTTAGCCGCACCCTCCCTCCTCTGCAGTTGCTCCGAGGCAGCGCCGCTGCTCCGGGCCACGGGGGGAGCCCCATTGTCACCCCGCTGCCACCCTGTTGTCACCCCATTGTCACCCCCGCTGCCACCCTGTTGTCACCCCCTTGTCACCGCTGCCATCCCCGGGCACTGCGGGCTGCTGCGGCCCGGCCATGGGGGCTCAGCCGTGTCCCTGCTCCGGGCAGGGTGGGAGGTGCTGCCCTGGTTGGGGTCACCCTTAGGACCGGTCCTGCCCCAGCCGGGTGGCACCCCCGGCTCCCCACGTCCCCAGTGCGGGCTGGCAGAGCCGCCCCCCCTCCCGTGCCCTGCCACCCGTGGGTGTCCTGCTGCCGTGTCACATCCCGGAGCAGCGACACGCGTGCCCGTGGCTCAAGGACACGCGGTGCCCGTGGTTTGGGGGAGCTGCGATGTCCCCGTCCCCACCCTGGGGACGATGGGGACACCCGCGCATCCTACCCTGGGCATGCAGCCACCAGCCAGGGCGTCCCCTTGGCGACAGCGACAGGGGACAGGGGGTCCCGGAGGCCTTCCCGGGATGCGGGGAATCCAGGCGGATCCGTCCCTGTGGATGCTCGGGCGGCGGGGGGGGGGGGGGGGGGGGGAAGGATTGGATCAGGCCCTTTTGCGGAGGAATGAAACCACCCCGGAGCGGTGCTTCATGAAATATTTACTATCCCCAGCCCGGGAGGGCTCCAGGGTGGCCTCACCCAGCCCCATTTGAAGCGACAAAAACTTTTCCGGGCTGTGGGGCCCTGGCAGAGCCACAGGGGAATGGCCTGAGGGGGAAATTTTCCCCTCCGTCCTTGCCCGCTGCGGTTTTTTTTTTTTCCCTCCCCAGCCGAATATTAAAAAGAAATCGGAGCCCATTTTCCTGCGATAAATTTGGCAGAATGGAGAGAAAATGATCCGGCCCTGGAGGGGAGCCAGGCCCCGGCTGCACACCGGGAGCAGCTGGGGGCTGGAGCCCGGCCACGCTCCGGAGCTCCCGGGGGGAAACCGGGAACGGCTCAGCCCCGGCTCTGCGGGGTGGGAACGGGGTCCCGAGGGGCCGCAGCCCCCCCAGGGCATCGCGGGGTGCTGCTGGTGGCGGCTCCGCACCGCTGCCCGAACCCATCCCGGTGTTTTGGAGGCCCCAAATCCCGGGAGCTGCTGCAGGGATGGAGGGAGGGGAGGGGGGAGCTGCGGGAGCCCGGGGATGGGGTTGTGGGTGCCGTGGGGTCCCTCGTGCTGTGGGGTTTTCCGTGTGGTGCAGCCCCTCGTGCCGTGGGGTTGTGGGTGCGATCGAGCCCCGTGTGCAAAAGGGACGCTGGTGTGACAAAGGCCCTTCGTGCAAGGGGGTCGTTGGTGCAACGGGGCCCGGAGTGTGATCGGGGTTTTAGTGTGACGCAGCCCCTCGTGCAGTGGGGTTTTTGGTGCAATAGGACCCCTCACGCAATGGGGTTTTTGGTGCAATAGGACCCCTTGTTCAAGGGGGTCGTTGGTGCAATAGGACCCCTCGTGCAATGGGGTTTTTCGTGTGACGCAGCCGCTCGAGCAGTGGGGTTTTTCGTGTGGTGCAGCCACTCGTGCAACGGAGTTTTTGGTGCAATAGGACCCCTCATGCAATGGGGTTTTTAGTGTGACACAGCCCCTCGAGCAATGGGGTTTTTGGTGCAATAGGACCCCTCGTGCAATGGGGTTTTAGTGTGACGCAGCCCCTCTGGAATGGGGTTTTTGGTGCAATAGGACCCCTCGTGCAAGGGGGTCGTTGGTGCAATGGGACCCAGAGTGTGATCGGGGTTTTTGGTGTGACGCAGCCCCTCGAGCAATGGGGTTTTTCGTGTGGTGCAGCCCCTCTGGAATGGGGTTGGTGCAGTAGAGCACAATGGGGTTTTTGGTGCAATAGGACCCCTCGTGCAGTGGGGTTTTAGTGTGACGCAGCCGCTCGAGCAATGGGGTTTTTTGTGCGGTGCAGCCCCTCTGGAATGGGGTTGGTGCAGCCGCTCGTGCAACGGAGTTTTTGGTGCAATAGGACCCCTCATGCAATGGGGTTTTTAGTGTGACGCAGCCGCTCGTGCAGTGGGGAGGTTGGTGCAATGGGGCACCTCGTGCAATGGGGTTTTAGTGTGATGCAGCCCCTCGAGCAACGGGGTTTTTGGTGCAATAGGACCCCTCGTGCAAGGGGGTCGTTGGTGCAATGGGACCCAGAGTGTGATCGGGGTTTTTGGTGTGACGCAGCCCCTCGAGCAATGGGGTTTTTTCGTGCGGTGCAGCCCCTCTGGAACGGGGTTGGTGCAGTAGAGCACAATGGGGTTTTTGGTGCAATAGGGCCCCTCGTGCAATGGGGTTTTAGTGTGACGCAGCCCCTCTGGAATGGGGTTTTTGGTGCAATAGGACCCCTCGTTCAAGGGGGTCGTTGGTGCAATGGGACCCGGAGTGTGATTGGGATTTTTAGTGTGACGCAGCCCCTCGAGCAATGGGGTTTTTCGTGTGGTGCAGCCCCTCGAGCAACGGAGTTTTTGGTGCAATAGGACCCCTCGTGCAGTGGGGTTTTTTGTGTGACATAACCCCTTGTGCAGTGGGGCTGTCGGTGCAATAGGGCCCCTCGTGCAGTGGGGTTTTTGGTGCAATAGGACCCCTCGTGCAGTGGGGTTTTGTGTGTGAGGCAGCCCCTCATGCAATGAGATTGTTGGTGCAATAGGGCCCCTCGAGCAATGGGGTTTTTAGTGTGATGCAGCCCCTTGTGCAATGGGGTCATTGGTGCAATAGGACCCCTCATTCAAGGGGGTCGTTGGTGCAATGAGGCCCCTCATGAGCAGGGGGTTGTTGGTGCAATAGGGCCGCTCGTGCAATGGGGTTTTTCATGCGGTGCAGCCCCTCGTGCACCGGGGCCGTTTTTGTGCTGCAGCCCCTCATGAAAGGGGACATCGCTGTGACAGACCCCTCGTGCTGTGGGGTCACTGATGTGACAGACCCCTGGTGCTGTGGGGTCACTGATGTGACAGACCCCTCGTGTTATGGGGTCACTGATGTGACAGACCCCCTGGTGCTGTGGGGTCACTGATGTGACAGACCCCTGGTGCTATGGGGTCACTGATGTGACAGACCCCTCGTGCTGTGGGGTCTCCCGTGTGACGCACCCCCTCGTGCCCGGAGGTCACCGGGGACAGGGTGACCCCCCTGGGTGGCAGTGCCAGGGCAGGACCCTCGCTGGCTGTGGCAGCTCTGGGGGGGGTCCCTGCCCTGTCACCGGTGCAGGGGGGGGTTCGAGGACCCCCTAACGCCGCGTGTCCCCCCGGCCAGGCGTGGAGGGAAGCCCATGGCCCCCGGACCCCCGGACCGCCCCCGCGCCCAGCCCCGGCCCCGCAGCCCCTAACGCCCCCAGGACCCCCCCGGCCGGCCCCGGGGAGCCCCAGCAGGTACGGGGAGACCGCGGGGAGTGCACCGAGGGCTTGGGGGGTGTTTTGGGGTGCACTGGGGGTGACGAAGGGGGGGCTCTACTGGGGGGGGGGGGGCACATGGGGGGGGATGAATTTTGGGGTGCAGCGAGGCCGAAGGATGGGAAGGGGGTTCCGGGGGGTGCTGAGGGGCTGTGATGGGGAGGGGGCGTTTTGGGGGGTCGCGGGGTCCGGGGGGGGGGCTCCGGGATGGCTTGGAGGGGGCGGGGTGGGGGGAGCTGGGGGCGTGGCCAAAGGCGTGGCGCGGTGTCCGTCAGCGGGGGCGGGAGCTGCTGGGACCAATCAGAGCGCGGGATAGGGAGAGGCCACGCCCCCAGCCCCGCCCCGCCCCCCCGGCGCTCCGGTGCCGCCGCCGCGCGCCCCCGGGACCGGCTCGGGCTGCGGCGGCGGCGGGACCCGGCCCGGCCCCCGGGCCCCGGGCACGGCAGGTACCGGGCACGGCAGGGCCGCGTCCCGGCCGGGGGGAGCGGCCCCGGAGTCCCCCCGGTAGCCCCGGGCACGGCAGCCCCAGGCACGGCGCGCTCGGCAGCTCGGGGGCGGCGGGGACGCGCAGCTGCGGCTCGGGACCGGAGCCGTCCCGCGGGGAGGGGACAGGGGACAGCGGAGGGGGGGGGGGGGGGTGGCCGTGAACGCGGCGGGGAGGGCGGCGGGGGGCACGACACGGTTCGGTGGGCAGGACACGGGCACGTCCCCACGGGCAGGGCACGGACACGGGCACGTCCCCGCGGGCGGGACGCGTACCTGTGGTCACGGCGAGTGCTCGCCACGGGCAGGACGCGGCCGCGTCCCCCACGAGCGCCACTCGTCGCCCCCCCCCCCCCCCCCCCGCCGTGGGCGGGACATGGACCTGTGGTCACAGCGTGTCCCCCGCGGGCAGGACGCGTCCCCCCCGTGCCAGGACACGTCCCCACGGCCGTCGGGGCCATCACGCCACGCTGGGCTCCCCGTGTCCCCCAGCCACCACCACCACCACCACCACCCACTCGCCCCCGATCTGTCCCCCCCTGTCCCGCAGGTCGCCCCCGCGCCGCTGAGCCATGCGGGATCGCCCGGCGCCGTCCCCGCCAGAGCCATGAGCGGCTGCCGCTACAATGGGGGGGTGACACGGCCCCGGGGCCCCCTGAGCTCCTCCGCCCGCACCCCGCAGCCGCTGGAAGGGGAGACGCAGCCGCTGCGCAGCCCCTGCCCGTCCCCGCGCCTCGAGGTGGTGGTGTCCCGGCCGGAGCAGCCCGGGGGAGCGGATCCCGGCCCCGCCGCGACCCCCCCGGGGCAGGATGCGGCCGAGGAGCGGGCGGGGGAGCCGCGGAGGAACCAGAACATCGGCTACAAGCTGGGCCACCGGCGAGCCCTCTTCGAGAAGCGCAAGCGCCTCAGCGATTACGCCCTGATCTTCGGCATGTTCGGCATCGTGGTCATGGTCACCGAGACGGAGCTGTCCTGGGGGGTCTACACCAAGGTTGTGGGGCGGGGTGGGGTGGCCGGAGGGGGGTGAGGGGGCTCAGGGGGTCCGCCCAGGCTCACAGTGGCCCCCTGCCCTCGCAGGAGTCGTCGTATTCGTTTGCACTGAAATGCCTTATCAGCCTCTCCACCCTCATCCTGCTGGGGCTCATCGTCATGTACCACGCCAGGGAGATCCAGGTGAGAGGCGGCCCGGGAGGGTGTCACCAGCGTCGTGTGACCTCGCCGGAGGTGTCAGCAGCCCGGCCTTGTCCCCGTGTCACAGCTGTTCATGGTGGACAACGGCGCGGATGACTGGCGCATCGCCATGACCTACGAGCGCATCTTCTTCATCGCGCTGGAGCTGATCGTGTGCGCCATCCACCCCATCCCCGGGCAGTACCTGTTCACCTGGACGGCGCGCCTGGCCTTCACCTACGCCGCCTCGGTGGCCGACGCCGACGTGGACATCATCCTGTCCATCCCCATGTTCCTGCGGCTCTACCTGATCGGCCGCGTGATGCTCCTGCACAGCAAACTCTTCACCGACGCCTCGTCCCGCAGCATCGGCGCCCTCAACAAGATCAACTTCAACACCCGCTTCGTCATGAAGACCCTCATGACCATCTGCCCCGGCACCGTGCTGCTGGTGTTCAGCATCTCCTCCTGGATCATCGCCGCCTGGACCGTCCGCGTCTGCGAGAGGTGCGGGGACAGCTCCTGGGGGGCGGCGCGGGGTTAGGGGGCGGCTGAGGAGGCACCGGGTGCACCCCGGGGGGATGTTGAGGGGTGGGGAGAGACCCCCACAGTCCTGGCAGACCCCTCTGGTGGGGCTTTTGGGGTTTGTCAAACCAAATCCCCGCTCGTGGGAGGTGGGAGAGGAGCTTTCCCGAGCGCCTCCGTGTCTCCCCGGGATGGGGCAGCTCCTTGTCCGTGGGGTTCTGGTGGGGCTGGGGGTGTCCCAGAGGGGATCGAGGAGCTGGGGGTGTCCCAAAATTGGGTCCTGCAGAGGGGTCTGAGGCAGTGGGGGTCTCACTGAGGGGTCTGAGGAGCTGGGGGTGTGCAGGGGACCAAAATTTGGGGGTCTCACTGAGGGGTCTGAGGAGCTGGAGGTACCAAGGGGACCAAATTTGGGGTTCCACAAGGAAGGTCTGAGAACCTGGGGGTGTCACAGAGGAGACCAAACAGCTGGGGGTGTCAAGGGGACCAAAATTTGGGGTCCCACAGAGAGAACTGAAGAGCTGGGGGTGCCAAGGTGACCAAAAATTTGGGGTCTCACAGAGAGAACCGAAAGGCTGGAGGTGCCCAGGGGACCAAAATTGGGGGTTCCACAGAGAGAACGGAAGAGCTGGGGGTGCCAAGGGGACCAAAACTGGGGTTCCCTCAGAGAGGACCAAAAGTTGGGGGTCCCCCAGAGGGGTTTGAGGAGCTGAAAGTGCCAAGAGGACCAAAAATTGGGGGTCCCACAGAGCGGTCTGAGGAGGCAGTGGGGGTCTCACTGAGGGGACCGAAGAGCTGAAAGTGCCACGGGGGCCAAAATTTGGGGGTCCCACAGGGAGAACCGAAGAGCTGGGGGTGCCAAGGGGACCAAAACCGGGGGTCCCACAGAGAGAACTGAAGAGCTGGGGGTGCCAAGGTGACCAAAATTGGGGTTCCCTCAGAGGGGTCTGAGGCAGTGGGGGTCTCATAGAGAGAACCGAAGAGCTGGGGGTGCCAAGGGGACCAAAAATTTGGGGTCTCACAGAGAGAACCGAAAGGCTGGAGGTGCCCAGGGGACCAAAATTGGGGTTCCCTCAGAGGGGTCTGAGGCAGTGGGGGTCTCACTGAGGTGACCGAAGAGCTGGGGGTGCCAAGGGGACCAAAACTGGGGTTCCCACAGAGAGGACCAAAAGTTGGGGGTCCCACAGAGAGAGCCGAAGAGCTGGGGGTGCCAAGGGGACCAAAACCGGGGGTCCCTCAGAGAGGACCAAAAGTTGGGGGTCCCCCAGAGGGGTTTGAGGAGCTGAAGGTGCCAAGGGGACCAAAAATTGGGGGTCCCGCAGAGAGAACCGAAGAGCTGGGGGTGTCAAGGTGACCAAAATTGGGTTCCTTCAGAGGGGTCTGAGGCAGTGGGGGTCTCACTGAGGGGACTGAAGAGCTGAAGGTGCCAAGGAGACCAAAAATTGGGGGTCTCGCAGGGAGAACCGAAGAGCTGGGGGTGCCAAGGTGACCAAAATTGGGGGTCCCTCAGAGAGGACCAAAAGTTGGGGGTCCCACAGAGAGAACCGAAGAGCTGGGGGTGCCAAGGGGACCAAAAATTTGGGGTCTCACAGAGAGAACCGAAAGGCTGGAGGTGCCCAGGGGACCAAAATTTGGGCTCCCTCAGAGGGGTCTGAGGCAGCGGGGGTCTCACTGAGGGGACCGAAGAGCTGGGGGTGCCAAGGGGACCAAAACTGGGGTTCCCTCAGAGAGGACCAAAAGTTGGGGGTCCCCCAGAGGGGTTTGAGGAGCTGAAAGTGCCAAGAGGACCAAAAATTGGGGGTCCCACAGAGCGGTCTGAGGAGGCAGTGGGGGTCTCACTGAGGGGACCGAAGAGCTGAAAGTGCCACGGGGGCCAAAATTTGGGGGTCCCACAGGGAGAACCGAAGAGCTGGGGGTGCCAAGGGGACCAAAACCGGGGGTCCCACAGAGAGAACTGAAGAGCTGGGGGTGCCAAGGTGACCAAAATTGGGGTTCCCTCAGAGGGGTCTGAGGCAGTGGGGGTCTCACTGAGGTGACCGAAGAGCTGGGGGTGCCAAGGGGACCAAAAATTGGGGGTCTCGCAGGGAGAACCGAAGAGCTGGGGGTGCCAAGGGGACCAAAAATTTGGGGTCTCACAGAGAGAACCGAAAGGCTGGAGGTGCCCAGGGGACCAAAATTTGGGCTCCCTCAGAGGGGTCTGAGGCAGCGGGGGTCTCACTGAGGGGACCGAAGAGCTGAAAGTGCTCAGGGCACCAAAACCGGGGTTCCCTCAGCGGGGACCGAAATTGGGGGGTCCCTCCGAGGGGTCCCCCGCGGGCCGTCCCCGCGCTCCTCCGCCGCTGCCCGCGGGATGCCGGCGATGTCCCCGCCGCGCCCCCCGCCCCTGCTGGCCCCGGTGCCCCCCGACCCCCCCAGCCCCCTCCCCATCCCCCCAAGCCCCGGGGGCGCGCATTAACCGCTCTTGTTTTCCCTCCCTGCCCGCTCTGCTGCTTGCAGGGACAAACTGTGAGTGACCGCAGGGACCGCCCCCCCCCCCCCCCCCCCCGCCCCAGGCTTGTGCTTCCCGGAATTCCCAGAATTTAGGATTAGCTGCAGCCGGCGGCGGGGTGGGGACACGGAAAGGGGTCGGAGTCCTTTTCCACTTGGAACCTCAGCAGCTGCTCCTGTTCCCACCCCCAGCTGGAGTTTGGGGACTTCCGTGGTGCCTTTTGGGGGATTTTCGGAAGGGTTCTGGAAGGGGAAACCTCACAAGGAGCTGCTGGGTCCTGCTCGCTTTTTGGGAGTCTCCAAAGGGGGTTTTTTGGTGGTGGTGGTGGTGGTGTTGGTTATTCCTGGGTTTTGATTTTGTCCCCTCGCGTTTCCCCTCATCCTCGCCCCCCCCCCACCCCCCCTCTCCGCACGTTTTGGGGTCCTGGAGGGAATCCCGGGTGTTCCTTGGGAATGGGGAGCTCTGCAGGGCCTGGGAAATGTCCCCGTGGTTGTCACCTCCCCCCCCACCCCGGGGTGTCCCCAGCACGTCCCCGCCGTGTCCCTCGGTGCCGGGTGAGGTTCCAAGCCCAAAGCGGGTTGGGATGCAGCAATCCTAAATTCCTGGCGCTTGAGAGCCGCCCCTGCCGCCCCGGCTTGCTCCTGTGTCCCCCTTCCCTTTCCCCACCCCATTTTCCCGTTCCTCATCCCATTTTCCCCTTTTGGACTCCATTTTCCCATCTCCCACCCCATTTTCCCCTTTTTTGACCCCATTTTCCCCTTTTTAACCTCGTTTCCCCCCCTTTTTGACCCCATTTCCCTGCTTCCCACCCCATTTCCCTGCTTCCCCACCCCATTTTCCCTTTTTTAACCCCATTTCCCCCCTTTTTGACCCCATTTCCCTGCTTCCCATCCCATTTCCCTTTTCCCCACCTCATTTCCCTTTTCCCCACCCCATTTCCCTTTTCCCCACCCCATTTCCCTGCTTCCCACCCCATTTTCCCATCTCCCACCCCATTTTCCCTTTTTAACCCCATTTCCCCCCTTTTGGACCCCATTTCCCTGCTTCCCACCCCATTTCCCCTTTCCCCACCCCATTTCCCTTTTCCCCACCTCATTTTCCCCTTTTTAACCCCATTTCCCCCCTTTTTGACCCCATTTCCTTGCTTCCCATCCTATTTCCCACTCCTCATCCCATTTTCCCTTTTTTGACCCCGTTTTCCCCTTTATGACCCCATTTCCCTGCTTCCCATCCCATTTTCCCCACTCCCACCCCATTTCCCCTACTCCCCATCCCATTTCCCCATCTCCCAATTTTCCCCTTCCCACCCCATTTTCCCTTTTTTAACCCCGTTTTCCCCTTTTGACCCCATTTCCCTGCTTCCCACCCCATTTCCCCTTTCCCCACCCCATTTTCCCTTTTTGACCCCGTTTTCCCCCTTTTGGACCCCATTTTCCTACTTCCCATCCCATTTTCCCCTTTCCCCATCCCATTTCCCTGTCTCCCAATTTTCCCGTTCCCCACCCCATTTTCTCTTTTTTAACCCCATTTTCCCTTTTTTGACCCCGTTTTCCCCTTTTTGGTCCCCATTTTCCTGGTTCCCATCCCATTTTCCCCTTTTTGACCCCGTTTTCCCCTTTTTTGACCCCGTTTTCCCCCTTTTTGACCCCATTTTCCCATCTCCCACCCCATTTTCCCTACTCCCCATCCCATTTCCCCGTCTCCCAATTTTCCCTTTCCCACCCCATTTTCCCTTTTTTAACCCCATTTCCCCCCCTTTGAACCCATTTCCCTGCTTCCCATCCCATTTCCCCTTTCCCACCCCATTTTCCCACTCCTCATCCCATTTTCCCTTTTTTGACCCCGTTTTCCCCCTTTCCACCCCATTTTCCCCTTTTTAACCCCATTTCCCCCCTTTTTGACCCCATTTCCCAGCTTCCCCACCCCATTTTCCCTTTTTTAATCCCATTTCCCCCCTTTTTAACCCCCTTTCCCTGCTTCCCACCCCATTTCCCCTTTCCCCACCCCATTTCCCCTTTCCCCACCCCCTTTTCCCCTTTTTGACCCCATTTTCCCCTTTTTGACCCCATTTTCCCCTTTTTAACCTCGTTTCCCCCCTTTTTGACCCCCTTTCCCTGCTTCCCATCCCATTTCCCTTTTCCCCACCCCATTTTCCTTTTTTAACCCCATTTCCCCCCCTTTTTGACCCCATTTCCCAGCTTCCCACCCCATTTCCCCTTTCCCCACCCCATTTCCCCTTTCCCCACCCCATTCTCCCTTTTTTGACCCTGTTTCCCCCTTTTTGACCCCATTTTCCCCTTTTTGACCCCATTTTCCCCTTTTTAACCTCGTTTCCCCCCTTTTTGACCCCATTTCCCTGCTTCCCATCCCATTTCCCTTTTCCCCACCCCATTTCCCTTTTCCCCACCCCATTTCCCTTTTCCCCACCTCATTTTCCCCTTTTTAACCCCATTTCCCCCCTTTTGGACCCCATTTCCCTGCTTCCCACCCCATTTTCCCCTTTCTCCGCCCCATTTTCCCTTTTTTAACCCCATTTCCCCCCTTTTGGACCCCATTTCCCTGCTTCCCATCCCATTTCCCCTTTCCCCACCCCATTTCCCCCCTTTTGGACCTCATTTCCCTGCTTCCCACCCCATTTCCCCTTTCCCCACCCCATTTCCCCTTTCCCCACCCCATTTCCCCCCTTTTGGACCCCATTTCCCTGCTTCCCACCCCATTTCCCCTTTCCCCACCCCATTTCCCCTTTTTAACCCCATTTCCCCCCTTTTGGACCCCATTTCCCTGCTTCCCACCCCATTTTCCCCTTTCCCCACCCCATTTCCCCTTCTCCCCGCATGTCCCTGTCCCCTTGCCCGGCTTGGCCGCTGCTCCGTGTCCCCCGGCCGGACTCGTGCCCACCCCGGCTGTCCCTCGGGGAAGGGAGGGAGGGCGGTGGCACCGCTGGCGTTTGTGCCACCGCAACCTCACGGTGCCCCCCACTGCCCTCCCGCTGTCACCCTGCGCCTTTTGGGGACAGAGGTGGCTTCTCCCTGCTTGTCCCCTCATTCTCCTCAACCCCATTCCCATCCCCACGGTCTCCCCAATTCCAGCTTGGGGACAGCACCCCCCCCCCCCCCAAAAAAAAAAAACCCCACAGCAGCAGCACACGGAGTGGGGGCGGGGAGGGAGGGGATGAAGGGGATTTGGTGACAACAACGGTGACAACACCCTGGGCAGGTACCACGACAAGCAGGAGGTGACCAGCAACTTTTTGGGGGCCATGTGGCTGATCTCCATCACCTTCCTGTCCATCGGCTACGGGGACATGGTGCCCCACACCTACTGCGGCAAGGGCGTCTGCCTGCTCACCGGCATCATGGTGAGCGCGGGGACGGGGCTGGGGGACAGACACGGCCACCTCGGCGTGTCCCCCTCAGCCCCAGCGCTGTCCCCCACCCCCGCAGGGCGCCGGCTGCACCGCCTTGGTGGTGGCCGTGGTGGCCAGGAAGCTGGAGCTGACCAAAGCGGAGAAACACGTCCACAACTTCATGATGGACACGCAGCTCACCAAGCGGGTGAAAAAAAGCCCCCAAAACCTCCCCCCCCCCCCAAAAAAAACCCCCCCCGTTCTTGTCTCCATCCGTGGCTAATTCCCGGGATTTGGTGCTTTTTCCAGGTGAAAAATGCTGCTGCCAACGTACTCAGGGAAACGTGGCTCATCTACAAACACACCAAGCTGGTGAAGAAGATCGACCATGCCAAAGTTCGGAAACACCAGCGTAAGTTCCTCCAAGCCATCCATCAGTAAGTGCCAAAGCTTTTCCTGCTTCCTACCAGCAACCCCGCGCCGAGGTTGTTGTTCCCGGCGGGAATGCTCGGGGTGGAGTCCCCGTCCTCATCCCTCCCCCCCGCCCCGGGTGGGAGCCAGGTGGTCCCGGTGTGGTGGCCTGGTCACTTGTTGGCTGTCGGTGTCACCGTGCCGGCCGTCTCTGCTGCTGTTGTGTTCTTCTGGCTTTGTTCTCTGTCCCCTTCTTGTCCCCATTCCCTGTCCTTGGCCCATTCCTTGGCCCCATTCCTTGTCCCTCATTCCCACTGTCCTGCTCCCCTGTCCTTATCCTCTATCCTATTCTTGTCCCCTGTCCTTGTCCCCATTCCTTGTCCCCATTCCTTGTCCCCTGTCCTCATCCTCTATCCTGTTCTTGTCCCCTGTCCCTGTCCTGTCCCCATTCCTTGTCCCCTGTCCTTGTCCTCTATCCCGTTCTTGGTCCCTGTCCCCATTCCTTGTCCTCTGTCCTCATCCTCTATCCTATTCTTGTCCCCTGTCCCTGTCCTGTCCCCATTCCTTGTCCCTTGTCCCTCATTCCCACTGTCCTGCTCCCCTGTCCTCGTCCTCTATTCCATTCTTGTCCCCATTCCTTGTCCCCATTCCCTGTCCCTGTCCCCATTCCTTGTCCCCTGTCCTCGTCCTCTATCCCATTCTTGTCCCCTGTCCTTGTCCCCATTCCTTGTCCCCATTCCTTGTCCTTTGTCCTCTATCCCATTCTTGTCCCCTGTCCTTGTCCCCATTCCTTGTCCCTATTCCTTGTCCTTTGTCCTCTATCGCATTCTTGTCCCCTGTCCTTGTCCCCATTCCTTGTCCCCATTCCTTGTCCTTTGTCCTCTATCCCATTCTTGTCCCCATTCCTTGTCCCCATTCCTTGTCCCTATTCCTTGTCCCCTGTCCTCACCCTCTATCCCATTCTTGTCCCCATTCCTTGTCCCATTCCCTGTCCCTGTCCCCATTCCTTGTCCCCTGTCCTTGTCCCCTGTCCTTGTCCTCTGTCCTCTATCCCGTTCTTGTCCCCATTCCTTGTCCCCTGTCCTCACCCTCTATCCCATTCTTGTCCCTATTCATTGTCCCCATTCCCTGTCCTTGTCCCCATTCCTTGTACCCGTCCTTGTCCTTTGTCCTCTATCCTATTCTTGTCCCCATTCCTTGTCCCGAATCCCTGTCCCCATTCCTTGTCCCCTGTCCTTGTCCTCTGTCCTCTATCCCGTTCTTGTCCCCTGTCCTCATCCTCTATCTCATTCCTTGTCCCCATTCCCTGTCCTTGTCCCCATTCCTTGTCCCCATTCCTTGTCCCCTGTCCTCATCCTCTATCTCATTCCTTGTCCCCATTCCCTGTCCTTGTCCCCATTCCTTGTCCCCATTCCTTGTCCCCTGTCCTCACCCTCTATCCCGTTCTTCTCCCCCATTCCTTGTTCCCCTGTCCATCATTCCCACTGTCCCACTGCCCTGTCCTTGTCCCCTGTCCCATTCTTGTGCCCTGTCCTTTTTTTCCATCCCCACTGGCCCCATCCCCACTGGCCCCATCCCCTGTTCCATCCCAGTCCTCCTGTCCCATTCCCATCCCCCATCCCCCATCCTGTCCTTGTCCCCTGTCCTTGTCCTCCATCCCCTGTCCCATCCCCATCCCCCTCCCCTCTCCCTGCCCTTCTCCCCCACCTCTGCCATCCCCTGTCCCCGTGGGACCCTCTCCCACCCCAATCCCACCGCGGTTAATTGCCTGTCCCCAATTAACAACCTTTGACCTCACTGTGACCGCATCCCTCATCCTGGGGGAGCAGAACCGCGGGGCCGTCACCCCCCTGCTACCTCCGGCTTTGGGGTGGGCTGTGGGGTGTGACCAGGCCGGGGCTGGCAGGGACAGGGGGGGTCCTTTTGGGGTGGGGGTGGTGGCGCTGCTCCGCTGGCCCCTCGGAATTAAACCTTTGTTTTGTCTCTGTTCCGCCCCAAACCTGCAGAGCTCAGAAGTAAGTGCCCCCCTCCCTGCCCTCCTCCCCCCAGCTTTGCATGGGCTCTGGCTGCCAAATTTTGGGGGTGGGGGACACCCCAAAACTCAGGGGGACCCCCAAAACTCAGGGGGACCCCCCAAAACTCGGTGTGACCCCCCACAACTCGGTGTGACCCTCCCCACCCCCGGGGGCTGTTTTGGGGTGAGAGGCTGCGCTCGCTTGGAGGGGTTGCACGTTTGGGGTCAGGGGCTGCATGGGCGAGGCCAGGGGGGGTTCGTGGCGGGGTGACAACACTCACAGGGCTGTCCCCAACCCTGTGGCCGTCCCCACAGGCTGAGGAGTGTGAAGATGGAGCAGCGCAAGCTCAACGACCAGGCCAACACCTTGGTGGACCTGGCCAAGGTGAGCCCGGCTGGGGACGCTTTGCAGCCACCCCATTTTGTTGTGGGGTCAGATCCACCCCTGACCCCCCTAAATCTGAGCATCCCCCCCCCTCCCCCAGACCCAGAACGTGATGTACGACATGGTGTCGGAGCTGCAGGAGCGCCACGAGGACCTGGAGAAGCGGCTGGGAGCGCTGGAGAGCAAACTGGAGGCGCTGGGGCTGAGCCTGCTGGCGCTGCCGGGGCTCGTCAGCCAAGCCCTGGGCCAGCAGCAGCGGGAGCTGCTCGGGGCGTGGCCCCCCCGCCTCTGCTCCGCCACCGCCCCCTGCACCCCCACCCGGGCCCCCTCCCGAGCCGCCCCCGACAGCCCCCGGCCCGCCTCGGATAGTGGGTGAGAGGTGGGGGGTGCTGGGGACACCCCCGTGTCCCCCCTCTGTCACCTCAGATAGAGGGTGGGGGGTGCTGGGGGCACCCCCGTGTCCCCCTCTGTCACCTCAGATAGAGGGTGGGGGGTGCTGGGGGCACCCCCGTGTCCCCTTTGGTCACCTCAGATAGAGGGTGGGGGGTGCTGGGGACACCCCCATGTCCCGTTCTGTCCCCCCCTCACCCCTTTGGACTGTGGATAATGGGGTGGGGGGGCTGGGGGAGCATCCAGGGGTCCCCTTCTGTCCCCACCCCCCAGGTCTGAGAGCGGTGGGGACACCCAGGGGTCCCCCCTCTGTCACCTCCCCCTACCTCGGGTAGTGGGTGACGGGGTGGGGGCGTGGTGGGGACACCCCCATGTCCCCTTCTGTCCCCCCCCCACCCCTTTGGACTGCGGATAATGGGGTGGGGGGGCTTTGGGGAGACACCCCCAGCCCCCTTTGTGCCCCCCTCACCTCCCGGGACAGTGGGTGAGGACTGCGGGGGGGGGAGTCTTGGGGACACCCCCATGTCCCCTTCTGTCACCTCTGCACCCCTTTGGACTGTGGATAATGGGGTGGGGGGACTTGGGGGTCACCCCCAGCCCCCTTTGTGCCCCCCACCCTCCCTCCTCACCCTCGGGACGGCAGTTTTGGGGTGCAGAGGGGGGGTCACAGATCCCTTTGTGCCCCCCACCCTCCTCACCCTCAGGACGGCGGTTTTGGGGTGCAGAGGGGGGGGTCACAGCTCCCTTTGTGCCCCCCAGCCTCCTCACCCTCAGGACGGCTGTTTTGGGGTGCAGAGGGGGGGTCCCAGCTCCCTTTGTGCCCCCTCCTCACCCCCAGGCCCGGCAGCTCTGGGGTGGGTGCAGGATAGGGGGGGTGTGGGGAGTCCCAGCTCCCTTTGTGCCCCCCACCCTCCCTCCTCACCCGCGGGACGGGCGGTTTTGGGGTGCAGGGGAGGGGACCGGGGGGGTCCCGGGGGGGGCCCCGTTAATGTCTGGCCATCGTGTGGCTGATCTCAGTAGCTTTGTTCTGTAAAGCCCTGTATAAACTTCCTGCGTTCACTGTGCTGGCCTCAGGCTGGACCCCGGGACCCCCCTCCCCACCAAAAAAAACACCCCCAGACCCCCCCACCCCTCCCCAAAACCTCCCCCGGCCGCTGGGAGCTGAGCCGAGCCTCCAGGAAGGCTTTTTTTTGGGGGGGGGGGGGGTGGGACGCTCTGGGGGAGGGGGACAAGGGACAGAGGGGACAAGCCAGGACAACCCTGAGTGGTTTTGGGGGGGAGGGGGAGGTCCAGGGTTGTGTCCCCCCCCCCTTCTCCGGGGGTGGGGTGGGGGTTGGGGGGGTGACCCCCGTGGTGAGAGCAGGGCTGAGCCCAGGGTGGTGGTGGGGGGGGGGGATTTTTGGTTTTTTTTGGGGGGGTGGAGGGGTTTGGGGGGACAATTCCTGGCTCTGCCCCGAAGTGACCTTGGCGAAGTCACGTCACCTCTCTGTGCCTCAGTTTCCCCCCTCTGTAAAATGGGGAGGGGGGGTGGGAGGGGGGCGGATTTTTTTCGGGGGAGGGGGCCGAGGTTGGGGGCTGGGAGGGGGGGGGGCCACCAACCAGAAATCCCTGGATGCAATACTGAGCCCAGCCCCCACCCCCAAAAGGGGGGCCACGACCCCTCCCCCCCCTCAACCCTGAACCCACCCCCTCCCCCACACATCGTTCTGCTCCCCCCGGTGGGGGGAGGGGGTCGTGGGGGGGTTTTTGGGGGGTTTTGGGGTGGTTTTGGGGGGGCTGAGGCGCGCATTAAAGGAGCCTGAACTGGACGCGTCGCTCTCTGCTCGCCCTGGGCGGGGTTTGGGGCGGTTTTTTGGGGGGATTTTGGGGGTTTTGTTTTTAATCCCGGGTGACAAAACCCCACGGGGAGGGCTGGGGGGGGGGAGGGTGACACCCCCCAAATGGGGCAGTTTGGGGTGGAGGGGGAAGGGGAGGTTATGGGGGACCCCAGCCCCTTTTGTAGCCCCGGGGAGGGCGGGGGGACGCTCAGGGGTGGTGGCCCCATGGTGGCCACGTGGGGCCCCGTGTGACAATTTGGGGGTGGCCCAATGAGGCTGTCAATGATTAACCCGCGGTGCCTGGCGGTGGTGGCGGTGCCTGGTGGCACCGGTGGTGGCACCGGTGGTGGCACCGGGGGAGCAGCCGGGGGACATCGCGCTGGGTGCCAGGGTCCCGTGTGTCCCCTCCCCAGGCGGTGGCGGGGACAGGAGGGGACACGGAGCGCCCACGAGGGGTCCCTGGGGGTCACCAGGGGGTGTTTCCCACTCATCCCAGTCCAAACTGGGAGCGACTGGGACGTGCTGGCTGCGCTGGAAGCGACATCCCGGGGGACACCGTGGCCTCGCGGTGCCACCGGGAAGGGATGGCTGCAGGTGCCCCGCGGGGGAAACTGAGGCACGGCACCGCTGGCCCCGTGCCCGGGGGTCGCTGTGTCACTCCAGGGGTGGCCTGGAAGCGCCAGGACACCCTCGGGGGTCTCACGGCCCCCAGGAGCGGGGACATCCCCGCGTGGTCCCCGCCGTGTCCCCCGGTACGGCGACAACGCCACCTCACCCTCGTCCCTGGCGTCGCGACGCCGCTGCCAGCCCGTGCCAGGCGCGTCACCTTCGAGGACGAGGTGGTGACAGCGCGGGGGAGGGCGCAGGAGAAGCCGGGGGACAGCGCTGTGTCCCCAAAAGTGTCACCGCGGCCGGGCGCTGTGTCCCCAGAAGTGTCACCGTCGCCAGGCGCCGTCGCGGACTACGTGGCGTAAGTGGCTGCTCGGGGACGGCGACAGGGCTGTCACAGCCCCTCAGGGACGCCCCGCGAGGGTCCCGGGGGTGTGGCGGACCCCCAACGCCACGCTGGTGGCTTTTTGGGCTGCAGGAGGTACCCCGCGATCCGGAGCCCCCGGCAGCGGGCCGGGTACCTGGGGGTGTTCCAGGACCAGCGCCAGGAATTCCGGGATCTGCTCCGGGAGCTCCGTGACACTCGGCACCCTCCGGGCAGCACGGTGGGTCCCCGGAGGGGTCACCGGGGGGGGGGGGGGGGGTGCGGTGAGGGGACAGAGGGGACACCCGCAGGCTCTGGTGGCACCGGGAGGGGTTGGGGGTGGTGAGGTGACAAAGGGGACACTCCCAGGCTCTGATGGCACCGGGAGGGGTTGGGTGTGGTGAGGGGACAGAGGGGACACCCGCAGGCTCTGGTGGCACCGGGAGGGAGGGGACAGAGGGGACACTCGCAGGGTCTGGTGGCACCGGGAGGGGTTCGGTGTGATAAGGGGACACCCGGAGGCTCTGGTGGCACCGGCAGGGGGTTGGGTGGCATGAGGGGACAAAGGGGACGCCCTCAGGGTCTGGTGACACCAGGAGGGGTTGGGTGGCATGAGGGGACAAAGGGGACGCCCTCAGGGTCTGGTGACACCAGGAGGGGTTGGGTGGCATGAGGGGACAAAGGGGACGCCCGCTGGGTCTGGTGGCACCGGGAGGGGTTCGGTGTGATAAGGGGACACCCGGAGGCTCTGGTGGCACCGGGAGGGAGGGGACAGAGGGGACACCCCCAGGCTCTGGTGGCACCGGGAGGGGTTGGGTGTGATAAGGGGACAGAGGGGACACCCGCAGGCTCTGGTGGCACCAGGAGGGGTTGGGTGGCATGAGGGGGACAAAGGGGACACCCCCAGGCTCTGGTGGCACCAGGAGGGGTTGGGTGTGATAAGAGGACACCCGGAGGCTCTGGTGGCACCAGGAGGGAGGGGACAGAGGACACCCCCAGGCTCTGGTGGCACCGGGAGGGGGTTGGGTGGCATGAGGGGACAAAGGGGACGCCCTCAGGGGCTGGTGACACCAGCAGGGGTTGGGTGGCATGAGGGGACACCCGCAGGGGCTGGTGACACCAGGAGGGGGTTGGGTGTGATAAGGGGACACCCCCAGGCTCTGGTGGCCCCAGGCAACACCGGGCAGCTCCTAGAAAAATCCAGGAGCTCTGGAATTCCACGGCTGCGCCCCGCGGGGATATTTTGCCTCCCTGGAAGCTCTGGAATTGTCCCCGAGCTCCCCCAGATTTGTCACCTGAACCACCCCCCCCCCCCCGGGCCCGCGGGATGGGGACACCGCAGCGCTGAGAGCTCGGGGTCAGTTTTGGGGGATCCGGAGGGATCCCCTGGACATTCCCGGCGGGATCCCCTGGACATTCCCGGCGGGATTCTCGCAGGATCCATCCCGGCTGCAGAAGCAGCGGCGCTGTGAGTACCTCAAGGAGAAGCTGTCGCACCTCAAGGCGCGGATCCGCGACTACGACCGCGCCAGCCCCGCTGCCTCCTGAGCCGGCGACAACCGGCGACAACCGGCGACAACCGGCGACAACCCCGGGCCACCCCGAGGGCTGGGCAGGGGGTGGCGGTGTCATTGCACCCCCCGGTTTGGGGCTTTTTGGGGAGCCTCGGGGGGGTGCCGACCCCCTTTTTGTACCCCTGGATGTGTCGCTCGTCCCCCGTGGGAATTGGGGACCCCCCCCTCGTGAAGGGGGGGAAGGTTTTAATTTAATAATTAGGACTCGTTAATTGGTGGTGCTTGTGAGGTTTTTTTTTTTTGGGGGGGGGTCTCCAGGCTTTTTGGGGGGGTCTTCACGTCCCTCTTGGGGACACCCTGGGGGGGGGAAAGGAGGGGACCCCCCCGCTCCGTCCCCACCACCCTTGGGGACCCTCCTGTCCCAAATTTCCCCCTTTTATCACCCTCCAATTTAATCCCCCCCCCCCCTTTTATCTCACCCCCCAATTTTCCCCGGTGCTGCCCCCTCCCCTTTTTTAACCCCTCCCTGCCCGGAGGCGGCCCCGGTGCCCCCCCCGCCCTCCCCGGGGGCGGGACCCGGGGCCGGTCCCCGCAGCGCCGCCGCCGCCGCCGCCGCCGCCGCTCCCGGCTGCCATTTTAAGGTGAACAAAGCGGCGGAGGAGGCGGCAGGTGAGTGGCTCCGCGGCCGCGGGACCCCCCGGTACCGGCACCGGTACCGGCAGCGAGGGCCGAGCGCGGTCTCGGAACGGGAGGGAGCACCGGGAGGGGAGGTTCGTCCTTCCCCGCCGCCCCACCGGCACCGGGGGCCCCACCGGGCTTCCCTCCGGTACCGGGGTGTCTACCGGAACGCAGGTCCCCGCCGGTACCGGCTACGGGATTCCAAAGCGGTACCGGGGTCCTCACTGGCACCGGGGGCCACACCGGGTCCACACCGGTACCGGGGTCCTCACTGGTACCGGGGGCCACACCGGGCTTCCGTCCGGTACCGGCGTCTCTACCGGAACGCAGGTCCCCGCCGGTACCGGCTACGGGATTCCAAGGCGGTACCGGGGTCCTCACTGGTACCGGGGGCCACACCGGGTTCACACCGGTACCGGGGTCCCCGCCGGTACCGGGGGCCACACCGGGCTTCTCTCCGGTACCGGGGTCCCCGCCGGTACCCGGATTCCAGCGCGGTACCGGGGTCCCCACCGGGTGCACACCGGTACCGGCGGCCGAACCCCGCAGCGGTACCGGGGTCCCCAACAGCACCGAAATCCCCTCCGCGCTCCCTCCCCACCGGTCCCGGAGCCTTCACCGGCACCGCGGCTCCTCCCGGTGTCCCCGCAGCGGGGAAGGGACCCCCGAGCCCCCAGCCCTGTCCCCTCCCCGCCGCCACCGGGGACACCGCGCTCCGGTCACCGCTCCGGGGGGCTCCCGGTGGGCTCAGACCGCGGGATCCCACGGGGATTGCGGGATTTGGGGTTTATAGGATTGGAGCACCGCCACTCTTGGACACCCCCAAAGCCCCGCCGGTGCCCGCCCTTACCGGGGGGTCCTCCCCGCCCCTCCCGGAGGTCCGAGCAAATCCCGGTCCGGCCGGAACGGGCTCCCGGCTGGGTTTTCCCACAGGGATCCGGTTTTCCCCGGCGCTGCTCCTCACTCCGGGCTCTCCTGTGGGGTCCCCACATTGATTTTGAGACCACCCCCCCCCCCCCCAAATTTTTCCAGCCGGGATTCGCCGCGTTCCTCAGGGCTGTGCCTCACGTGCCCTCTGTAATTATTATTATTATTATTTCGAAAATTACTGTTTTTTCTTTCATGAGCATTATTTTTCTCGCCATTATTTCCGTTTTTAATCCACCCCCCCCCCCGGATCAGCT
>NC_063240.1:5679935-5742130 GCF_020740725.1 Corvus hawaiiensis
CTCCCTCCTTGGGAATAAAAACCCCAAATCCCCACAAACCTTGGCAGAGAAATCCCCAATCCTCCCTCCTTGGGAATAAAAACCCCAAATCCCACAAACCTTGGCAGAGAAATCCCCAATCCTCCCTCCTTGGGAATAAAAACCCCAAATCCCCACAAACCTTGGCAGAGAAATCCCCAATCCTCCCTCCTTGGGAATAAAAACCCCAAATCCACAAACCTTGGCAGAGAAATCCCCAATCCTCCCTCCTTGGGAATAAAAACCCCAAATCCCCACAAACCTTGGCAGAGAAATCCCCAATCCTCCCTCCTTGGGAATCAAAACCCCAAATCCCCACAAACCTTGCAGAGAAATCCCAATCCTCCCTCCTTGGGAATCAAAACCCCAAATCCCACAAACCTTGGCAGAGAAATCCCAAATCCCTCCAAATTTGGAAGGAAAACCCCAAACCCCCCCAAACTCAGGAAAAGCAGCCCCAAATCCCTTCACCTTGGAAGAAAAACCCCAACCCCCCCACAAATCCCAAATTTCCCCCATCCCGCTGCTCCAGCTCTTCCCAGCCGGATTTATTCCCAAAAAACCCCAAAACGGAAGCAGAACCCCTGAAATCCCCATTTTCTCCTCCCCGTACCCCCCAAAAACCCCAATTTTGGGGGATTTTTATGGCCCTCTCCTATTTTTGGGGTGGGATCACCCCCCCCATGCCGGCCTCCCCCATTCCCGTTTTTCCAGCGGATCCCAAATCCCGAAGCGCTGCAGACCCGCGGGGGTTGTAGGAAACGTCTTTAATTGGCGTTAATTAATGGGTTTCTAGGGCGGAGCGAGGATTCCATCGGCCGGGATTGGGCCCCAAAAATCCCCCAAATCCCCAAATCCCAAAGAATCGCGGCTCATCCCGGCGCCAGCCAGGAGGGGACAGCCCTGGGGGGTGGGTGCTGGGTGTCCCCCCCTTCCTTGGGGACACCTTGGGGACACCCCTGGGTGCCTCTGTCCCCTCCCCCTCCTTAGGACACCCTTGGGTGCCTCTGTCCCCTCTCCGTGTCCCCTCCCCCTCCTTGGGGACACCCCTGGGTGCCTCTGTCCCCTCCCCCTCCTTGGGGACACCCCTGGGTGCCTCTGTCCCCTCCCCCTCCTTAGGGACACCCATGGGTGCCTCTGGCCCCTCTCCGTGTCCCCTCCCCTTCCTTGGGGACACCCCTGGGTGGCTCTGTCCCTTCTCCTTCCTTGGGGACACCCCTGGGTGCCTCTGTCCCCTCCCCCTCCTTAGGGACACCCATGGGTGCCTCTGGCCCCTCTCCGTGTCCCCTCCCCTTCCTTGGGGACACCCCTGGGTGGCTCTGTCCCCTCCCCCTCCTTGGGGACACCCCTGGGTGCCTCTGTCCCCTCTCCGTGTCCCCTCTCACCCTTAGGGACACCCCTGGGTGCCTCTGTCCCCTCTCCGTGTCCCCTCCCCCTCCTTGGGGACACCCCTGGGTGCCTCTGTCCCCTCTCTGTGTCCCCTCTCCTTCCTTGGGAACACCCATGGGTGCCTCTGGCCCCTCTCCGTGTCCCCTCCACCCTTGGGGACACCCATGGGTGCCTCTGTCCCCTCCCCCTCCTTAGGGACACCCATGGGTGCCTCTGTCCCCTCTCCGTGTCCCCTCCCCCTCCTTAGGGACACCCTTGGGTGCCTCTGTCCCCTCTCCGTGTCCCCTCCCCCTCCTTGGGGACACCCATGGGTGGCTCTGTCCCTTCTCCTTCCTTGGGGACACCCCTGGGTGGCTCTGTCCCCTCTCTGTGTCCCCTCCCCCTCCTTGGGGACACCTATGGGTGCCTCTGTCCCCTCTCTGTGTCCCCTCCCCCTCCTTGGGGACACCCATGGGTGGCTCTGTCCCCTCTCCTTCCTTGGGGACACCCCTGGGTGGCTCTGACTCCTCTCCGTGTCCCCTCTCCTTCCTTGGGGACACCCTTGGGTGGCTCTGTCCCCTCTCTGTGTCCCCTCCCCCTCCTTGGGGACACCCATGGGTGCCTCTGTCCCCTCTCCGTGTCCCCTCTCCTTCCTTGGGAACACCCATGGGTGCCTCTGGCCCCTCTCCGTGTCCCCTCCACCCTTGGGGACACCCATGGGTGGCTCTGTCCCTTCCCCCTCCTTGGGGACACCCATGGGTGGCTCTGTCCCCTCTCCTTCCTTGGGGACACCCATGGGTGCCTCTGTCCCCTCTCCGTGTCCCCTCTCCTTCCTTGGGGACACCTATGGGTGCCTCTGTCCCCTCTCTGTGTCCCCTCCCCCTCCTTGGGAACACCCCTGGGTGCCTCTGTCCCCTCCCCCTCCTTGGGGACACCCCTGGGTGCCTCTGTCCCCTCTCCACCCTTAGGGACACCCCTGGGGTCCCCTCCCTCCTTAGGGACACCCCTGGGTGCTCAGGGGACACCTCAGGGGACACCCGGCCACACTTCCCAACCTCCGGAATCCGGGGAACAAAGAGCGGGCTCGCCCTTCCCGGGGCTCCCCGGAGGGGACAGAGCCACCCTGGGGACACCCCGATGTCCCCAAGGGGTGCCCAGAAGGTCGGGAAGCTCCCCAGGGATCGGCTCAGTCCAGATTCCAACCGGGAGAACCTTCGGATTTAGGGCGAGCCCACAGATTTGGCGACAACGGCGAGACCCCAAAACTTCCGGCGACAATGACAGGACCCCAAAAGTTTTGGGGACAATGTGGGAACCCCAAAACTTCTGGTGACAATGCCAGGACCCCAAAATTTTGGGAACACCAGGACTCCAAAACTTTCAGGGACAACCCCATAATTTTGGGGACAACACAGGGACCCCACAACTTCTGGTGACAATGCCAGGACCCCAAAATTTTGGGGACAACCCCACAACTTTTGGCAACAACTCCAGGACCCCAAAATTTTGGGGACAACACCAGGACCCCAAAACTTTCAGGGACGACCCCATAACTTCTGGGGATAATGCCAGGACCCCAAAATTTTGGGAACACCAGGACTCCAAAACTTTCAGGGACAACCCCATAATTTTGGGGACAACACAAGGGACCCCACAACTTTTGGTGACACTGCCAGGACCCCAAAACTTCTGGTGACAATGCCAGGACCCCAAAATTTTGGGGACAACACCAGGACCCCAAAACTTTCAGGGACGACCCCATAACTTCTGGGGATAATGCTGGGACCCCAAACCTTCTGGTGACAACCCTGGGACCCCAAAACTTCTGGTGACAATGCCAGGACCCCAAAATTTTGGGGACAACCCCACAACTTTTGGCAACAACTCCAGGACCCCCAAAATTTTGGGGACAACACCAGGACTCCAAAACTTTCGGGGACAACCCCATAATTTTGGGGACAACACAGGGACCCCAAAACTTCTGGTGACAACCCTGGGACCCCAAAATTTTGGGGACAACCCCACAACTTTTGGCAACAACTCAGGACCCCAAAATTCTGGGGACAACACCAGGACCCCAAAACTTTCAGGGACGACCCCATAACTTCTGGGGATAACGCTGGGACCCCAAACCTTCTGGTGACAACCCTGGGACCCCAAAACTTTTGGGGACAACGCCAGGACCCCAAAACTTTCAGGGATGACCCCATAACTTCGGGGGACAACGCCAGGACCCCAAAACTTTTGTGGACAACCCCACAACTTCTGGCACCAACGCTGTGACCCCAAAACTTTTAGGGACAATGCCGGGAGCCCAAAACTTTTGGGGACAAGCCCACAACATTTTAGGGCCAACCCCAGAGGGAGCATCCCCATTCCCGTGGGAACGGGACGAACTCCGGAGCCAGCAGTTCGGGGAATCCACATCGAGCATTCCCGGGATATTTTCCTTCCCTCCCCACCCTCCTCCGGAGCGTCCGTCCCTATTGTCCGGTCCCGTAGGGCCAGTTGAAGGTGCTCCCGGACAGCAGCATGTCCCGGATCAGCGTCTCGATGGGAGTTTTCCCGACGAGCCTCATGAAGAAAAGTTGGGATATGAGGGCGGCGGGAACGGCCCGGAGCGCCGGGAGCCGCAGCAGGAGCCTCCCGAAGCGTTGGGGTTGGGATGGGTATTGGGATCGCACGTATTCCGTCAGCGCCACCTGAGCCTTCTCCTGGAGGTTCTCCACGTGGGCAGGGTCGGACAAGCCGCAGGCGTCTGAGGAAGGAATGGGATGGAGGTTGGAGCAATCCCGGAATGCGTAGGGAATGTCCTGAAGTGGGAGGTCGGTTGTTCCTGGTGTGGGATGAGCTGAGGGAGGGAGGGATGGATGGAGGGGAGGGAGGGATGGAGGGAGGGATGGAGGGAGGGATGGATGGAGGGAGGGACGGATGGAGGGATGGATGGAGGGGTGGAGGGATGGAGGGAGGGAGGGATGGATGGATCCATGGAGGGAGGGAGGGATGGAGGGAGGGAGGGAGAGAGGGAGGGATGGAGGGATGGAGGGAGGGAGGGATGGAGGGAGGGATGGAGGGAGGGATGGAGGGAGGGATGGAGGGAGGGATGGAGGGAGGGAGGGAGGGGAGGGAGGGAGGGATGGAGGGAGGGATGGAGGGAGGGATGGAGGGAGGGATGGATGGATGGAGGGAGGGAGGGAGGGAGGATGGATGGAGGGAGGGATGGAGGGAGGGATGGAGGGGAGGGATGGAGGGAGGGATGGATGGATGGAGGGAGGGAGGGAGGGGAGGGATGGATGGAGGGAGGGATGGAGGGAGGGATGGAGGGAGGGATGGATGGATGGATGGAGGGATGGAGGGAGGGAGGGATGGAGGGAGGGATGGAGGGAGGGATGGATGGAGGGATGGATGGAGGGATGGATCCATGGAGGGATGGAGGGATGGAGGGAGGGATGGAGGGGAGGGAGGGATGGAGGGAGGGATGGAGGGAGGGATGGAGGGAGGGAGGGAGGGAGGGATGGAGGGAGGGAGGGATGGATGGAGGGAGGGATGGATGGAGGGATGGATGGATGGAGGGAGGGATGGAGGGAGGGAGGGAGGGATGGAGGGAGGGATGGAGGGAGGGATGGAGGGATGGATGGAGGGAGGGATGGAGGGATGGATCCATGGAGGGATGGATGGATGGAGGGGGGGGAGGGAGGGATGGAGGGAGGGATGGAGGGGAGGGAGGGATGGAGAGAGGGATGGATGGATGGAGGGAGGGATGGATGGAGGGAGGGAGGGAGGGATGGAGAGGGAGGGATGGATGGAGGGAGGGATGGAGGGAGGGATGGATGGATCCATGGAGGGAGGGAGGGATGGAGGGATGGAGGGAGGGATGGATGGATCCATGGAGGGAGGGAGGGATGGAGGGATGGAGGGAGGGATGGAGGGAGGGAGGGATGGATGGAGGGGTGGAGGGAGGGAGGGATGGAGGGAGGGATGGATGGATCCATGGAGGGAGGGAGGGATGGAGGGAGGGATGGAGGGAGGGATGGAGGGAGGGATGGAGGGAGGGATGGATGGAGGGGTGGAGGGATGGAGGGAGGGGATGGAGGGATGGAGGGGTGGAGGGATGGAGGGATGGAGGGAGGGATGGAGGGAGGGATCCATGGATGGATCCATGGAGGGATGGACGGGGGAGGATGTTTGGGTTCATGCCAAGGGCTCATTCCCAGGAGGGATCCCTGGATACGGGAGGAAAGCAGGAACTGCTCCAGGATAATGCGGAACAGCCTTTCCCTGCTCATTCCCGAGCTGCCAACTCTTGGAAAAACCTGGGATAACTCTTCCCACTCATTCCCAAGACCCCAAACCCTCAGAAAAACCTGGAGCAACCTCTCCCTACTCATTCCCACCTCTGGATCAATCCCGAACACTCGGGAGCTGTCAGGAAATCCTGGAAAAACCTCTTCCCACTCATTCCCAAGACCCCAAACCCTCAGAAAAACCCCTCCCTACTCATTCCCAAACCCCCAGGTCCTCGGGAAAACCCGGAAAAACCTCTCCCTGCTCATTCCCAACCCCCCCAAACCCTCGGAAAAGCCTGGCACAACCTCTCCCTCTAGGGATTCCCACCTCTAGATCGATCCCAAACCCTCGGGAGCCATCAGGAAAACCTGGAAAAACCCGGAAAAACCTCTCCCTACTCATTCCCAACCCCCCTCAAACCCTCGGAAAAACCTGGCACAACCTCTCCCTGCTCATTCCCAACTCTAGATTGATCCCAAACCCTCGGGAGCCATCAGGAAAACCTGGGATAACCTCTTCCAACTCATTTCCAAGACCCCAAACCCTTGGGAAAACCCAGAAAAACCTCTCCCTAATTCCCAAGCCGCCAAACTCTTGGAAAAACCTGGGATAACCTCTTGCCACTCATTCCCAAGACCCCAAACCCTTAGAAAAACCCGGAAAAACCCCTCCCTACTCATTCCCAAACCCCCAAGTCCTCGGGAAAACCCGGACCAACCTCTCCCTGCTCATTCCCAAACCCCCAAGTCCTTGGGAAAACCCGGGACCAACCTCTCCCTGCTCATTCCCAAACCCCCAAGTCCTCGGGAAAACCCGGACCAACCTCTCCCTGCTCATTCCCAAACCCCCCAAACCCTCGGAAAACCCGGAACAACCTCTCCCTACTCATTCCCAACCCCCCCAAACCTCGGAAAAACCTGGCACAACCTCTCCCTGCTCATTCCCAACTCTAGATCGATCCCAAACCCTCGGGAGCCATCAGGAAAACCTGGGATAACCTCTTCCAACTCATTTCCAAGACCCCAAACCCTTGGGAAAACCCAGAAAAACCTCTCCCTAATTCCCAAGCCGCCAAACTCTTGGAAAAACCTGGGATAACCTCTTGCCACTCATTCCCAAGACCCAAACCCTTAGAAAAACCCGGAAAAACCCCTCCCTACTCATTCCCAAACCCCCAAGTCCTCGGGAAAACCCGGACCAACCTCTCCCTGCTCATTCCCAAACCCCCAAGTCCTTGGGAAAACCCGGACCAACCTCTCCCTGCTCATTCCCAACCCCCCCAAACCCTCGGAAAAACCTGGCACAACCTCTCCCTGCTCATTCCCACCTCTAGATCGATCCCAAACCCTCGGGAGCCGTCAGGAAAACCTGGAAAAACCCGGGAAAACCCCTCCCTGCTCATTCCCAACCCCCCCAAACCCTCGGAAAAACCTGGCACAACCTCTCCCTGGCTCATTCCCACCTCTAGATCGATCCCAAACCCTCGGGACCCATCAGGAAAACCTGGGATAACCTCTTCCAACTCATTTCCAAGACCCCAAACCCTTGGGAAAACCCAGAAAAACCTCTCCCTAATTCCCAAGCCGCCAAACTCTTGGAAAAACCTGGGATAACCTCTTGCCACTCATTCCCAAGACCCCAAACCCTTAGAAAAACCCGGACCAACCTCTCCCTGCTCATTCCCAAACCCCCAAGTCCTCGGGAAAACCCGGACCAACCTCTCCCTGCTCATTCCCAAACCCCCAAGTCCTTGGGAAAACCCGGACCAACCTCTCCCTGCTCATTCCCAAACCCCCCAAACCCTCGGGAAAACCCGGAACAACCTCTCCCTACTCATTCCCAACCCCCCCAAACCCTCGGAAAAACCTGGCACAACCTCTCCCTGCTCATTCCCAACTCTAGATCGATCCCAAACCCTCGGGACCCATCAGGAAAACCTGGGATAACCTCTTCCAACTCATTTCCAAGACCCCAAACCCTTGGGAAAACCCAGAAAAACCTCTCCCTAATTCCCAAGCCGCCAAACTCTTGGAAAAACCTGGGATAACCTCTTGCCACTCATTCCCAAGACCCCAAACCCTTAGAAAAACCCGGAAAAACCCCTCCCTACTCATTCCCAAACCCCCAAGTCCTCGGGAAAACCCGGACCAACCCCTCCCTACTCATTCCCAAACCCCCCAAACCCTCGGAAAACCCGGAACAACCTCTCCCTACTCATTCCCAACCCCCCAAACCCTCGGAAAAACCTGGCACAACCTCTCCCTGCTCATTCCCACCTCTAGATCGATCCCAAACCCTCGGGAGCCGTCAGGAAAACCTGGAAAACCCGGGAAAACCCCTCCCTGCTCATTCCCAACCCCCCAAACCCTCGGAAAAACCTGGCACAACCTCTCCCTGGCTCATTCCCACCTCTAGATCGATCCCAAACCCTCGGGACCCATCAGGAAAACCTGGGATAACCTCTTCCAACTCATTTCCAAGACCCCAAACCCTTGGGAAAACCCAGAAAAACCTCTCCCTAATTCCCAAGCGCCAAACTCTTGGAAAAACCTGGGATAACCTCTTGCCACTCATTCCCAAGACCCCAAACCCTTAGAAAAACCCGGAAAAACCCCTCCCTACTCATTCCCAAACCCCCAAGTCCTCGGGAAAACCCGGACCAATCTCTCCCTGCTCATTCCCAAACCCCCAAGTCCTTGGGAAAACCCGGACCAACCTCTCCCTGCTCATTCCCAACCCCCCCAAACCCTCGGGAAAACCCGGAACAACCCCTCCCTACTCATTCCCAAACCCCCAAGTCCTCGGGAAAACCCGGACCAACCTCTCCCTGCTCATTCCCAACCCCCCCAAACCCTCGGAAAAACCTGGCACAACCTCTCCCTGCTCATTCCCACCTCTAGATCGATCCCAACCCTCGGGAGCCGTCAGGAAACCTGGAAAAACCCGGGAAAACCCCTCCCTGCTCATTCCCAACCCCCCAAACCCTCGGAAAAACCTGGCACAACCTCTCCCTGCTCATTCCCAACTCTAGATCGATCCCAAACTCTCGGGAGCCGTCAGGAAAACCTGGAAAAACCCGGGAAAACCCCTCCCTGCTCATTCCCAACCCCCCCAAACCCTCAGAAAAATCCAGGAAAACCCCCTCCCACCTCATTCCAGCTGAAGCCCCCAACCCCTACCGGGCGGTGAAGAGCGCGATGGCCTTGAGGCAGCTGTACTCGGCCGAGTCCACCTGCAGCCGGTTGAGCTTCTCCACCTGCTCCTGGAAAACGCGGATCTGATCCATGAAGGACACGACCCTCTCGGCCGACATGGGCGAGGCGTGGAAGCCGGCGGCCGCCAGCAGCGGCGCCATGTGCAGCGGCAGCGCCGACTGCGCCGCGTTGAGCACGAAGAGCTCGCTCCAGCTCAGCCGCAGCAGCGCCACTTGGTCGGAGACGGGAAGCTCCGGGAAGAAGGGAATGTTCCGGGCCCACTCCACGGTGCTGAAGAGCAAGCGGGCGGCCAGCTCGCAGATGTTGTCGATGCCCATCACGCTGCCCTGCTGGGCGTACTGGGAGCCGTAGCGGGCGGCCGGGTACGGCTCAGCGCGGAGGAGTTGGGAAATCAGCTCCGACACCGGCTGCCCGTTGAAGTATTCGCCGCTGGGAATGGGGTTGGGGCTGCTGCTGGAGTGGCTGGGCGGGATGCGGCCCCGCTGCACGGCTGCGGGGCGAGAGGACAAACGCGGCTGCGTGAGGCCCCATCGGGGGCTTGGGGTATGGGGAAAAGCTCCCCAAAATCACCTCGGAGCATTCCCAAGAACCTCGATCGCGGTCCCGGAGCACCAGGAAAAGCTCCCCAAAATCACCTCGGAGCATTCCCAAGAACCCCGATCGCAATCCTGGAGCACCAGGAAAAGCTCCCCAAAATCACCTCGGAGCATTCCCAAGAACCCCCGATCGCAATCCTGGAGCACCAGGAAAAGCTTCCCAAACTCATCCCAGATCTTTCCCAATGGATGACCCCGATCCCGGTCTTGGAGCACCAGGAAAAGCTCCCCAAACTCATCCCAGATCTTTCCCGATGGATAACCCCGATGCCGGGCTTGGAGCACCAGGAAAAGCTCCCCAAACTCATCCCAGATCTTTCCCCATGGATGACCCCGATGCCGGGCTTGGAGCACCAGGAAAAGCTCCCCAAATCCATCCGATCTCCATCCCAATGGATGAACCCACCTGAGGGACCCCAATCGTGGCCTTGGAGCACCAGGAAAAGCTCCCCAAACTCATCCCAGATCTTTCCCGATGGATGAACCCAATTGTGGCCTTGGAGCACCAGGAAAAGCTCCCCAAACTTATCCCAGATCTTTCCCCATGGATGACCCCGATCCCGGGCTTGGAGCACCAGGAAAAGCTCCCCAAACTCATCCCAGATCTTTCCCAATGGATGACCCCGATCCCGGGCTTGGAGCACCAGGAAAAGCTCCTCAAATCCATCTGATCTCCATCCCAATGGATGAACCCACCTGGATAACCCCGATGCCGGGGCTTGGAGCACCAGGAAAAGCTCCCCAAACTCATCCCAGATCTTTCCCCATGGATGACCCCGATCCCGGTCCTGGAGCACCAGGAAAAGCTCCTCAAATCCATCTGATCTCCATCCCAATGGATGAACCCACCTGAGGGACCCCAATCGTGGCCTTGGAGCACCAGGAAAAGCTCCCCAAACTCATCCCAGATCTTTCCGATGGATGAACCCAATTGTGGCCTTGGAGCACCAGGAAAAGCTCCCCAAACTCATCCCAGATCTTTCCCGATGGATGAACCCAATTGTGGCCTTGGAGCACCAGGAAAAGCTCCCCAAACTCATCCCAGATCTTTCCCATGGATGACCCCGATCCCAGGCTTGGAGCACCAGGAAAAGCTCCCCAAACTCATCCCAGATCTTTCCCCATGGATGACCCCGATCCCGGTCCTGGAGCACCAGGAAAAGCTCCCCAAATCCATCTGATCTCCATCCCAATGGATGAACCCACCTGGATGACCCCGATGCCGGGCTTGGAGCACCAGGAAAAGCTCCCCAAACTCATCCCAGATCTTTCCCGATGGATGACCCTGATCCCGGTCTTGGAGCACCAGGAAAAGCTCCTCAAATCCATCTGATCTCCATCCCAATGGATGAACCCACCTGAGGGACCCCAATCGTGGCCTTGGAGCACCAGGAAAAGCTCCCCAAAATCACCTCGGAGCATTCCCAAGAACCCAATCCCGGTCCTGGAGCACCAGGAAAAGCTCCTCAAATCCATCTGATCTCCATCCCAATGGATGAACCCACCTGGATAACCCCGATCCCGGGCTTGGAGCACCAGGAAAAGGTCCCCCAAACTCATCCCAGATCTTTCCCAATGGATGACCCCAATCGTGGCCTTGGAGCACCAGGAAAAGCAGTTGTCCCAACCCCATAGAATCCTACGGGATCTTCATCCAATCCCACAGGGATCCCGCTGGATCTTCATCCCGACTCCACAGATCCAGATCCTGCGGGATCTTCATCCCAACCCCATAGAATCCTACGGGATCTTCATCCCGACCCCACAGAATCCTACGGGATCTTCATCCCAACCCCACAGAATCCTACGGGATCTTCATCCCAATCCCACAGAATCGTGCTGGATCTTCATCCCAACCCATAGAATCCTACTCGATCTTTTCCCGATCCCACAAATCCAGATCCTACAGGATCTTCATCCCGATCCCACACAAAATCCTACAGGATCTTCATCCCAATCCCACAAAATCCTACGGGATCTTCATCCCGATCCCACAGGGATCCCGCTGGATCTTCATCCCGATCCCACAAATCCAGATCCTACAGGATCTTCATCCCGATCCCACAGAATCCTACAGGATCTTCATCCCAATCCCACAGAATCCTACGGGATCTTCATCCCAACCCCATAGAATCCTATGGGATCTTCATCCCAATCCCACAGGGATCCTGCTGGATCTTCATCCCAATCCCACACAGATCCTACTGGATCTTCATCTTGATCCCACAGAATCCTACGGGATCTTCATCCCAACCCCACAGAATCCTACGGGATCTTCATCCCGATCCCACAGGGATCCTGCTGGATCTTCATCCCGATCCCACACAGATCCTGCTGGATCTTCATCCCAACCCCCACAGAATCCTACGGGATCTTCATCCCGATCCCACAGGGATCCTACTCCCTCTTCATCCCGATCCCACACAGATCCTGCTGGATCTTCATCCCGATCCCACACGGATCCTATTCCATCTTTGTCCTGATCCCACAGAGCCGGATCCTACTGGATCTTTTTCCCAACCCCATAGAACCCTGCTGGATCTTCATTCCAACCCCACAGAATCCTACGGGATCTTCATCCCAATCCCACAGGGATCCCGCTGGATCTTCATCCCGACCCCACAGATCCAGATCCTGCGGGATCTTCATCCCAACCCCACAGAATCCTATGGGATCTTCATCCCGATCCCACAGGGATCCTACTCCATCTTTTCCCGATCCCACAGATCCAGATCCTACAGGATCTTCATCCCAATCCCACAGGGATCCCGCTGGATCTTCATCCGATCCCACAGATCCAGATCCTACAGGATCTTCATCCCGATCCCACAGAATCCTACGGGATCTTCATCCCAATCCCACAGGGATCCCGCTGGATCTTCATCCCGATCCCACAAATCCAGATCCTACAGGATCTTCATCCCAATCCCACAGAATCCTACGGGATCTTCATCCCAATCCACAGAATCCTACGGGATCTTCATCCCGATCCCCTGAGGTTCTCGGCGTCCCACGGAGCTTTGCCAGCGCTTGTGGAACGGAGAATGCCGGCAGCAGGGAAACGTCCCCAAAATCATCCCGGAATTTTGGGATAAACCTGGGGATTTTGGAATGAACCTGGGATTTTTAGGGATAAACCCGGAATTTTTGGGGATAAACCTGGGAATTTTGGGATAAACCTGGGAATTAGGGGGATAAAACCTGGGGATTTGGGGATAAATCTGGGATTTTTAGGGATAAACCCGGGATTTTGGGATAAACCTGGGAATTTTGGGGGATAAACCTGGGAATTTGGGGATAAACCTGGGATTTTGGGGATAAACCTGGGGGTTTAGGGATAAAGCCGAGATTTTTAGGGATAAACCTGAGGATTTGGGGATAAATCTGGGATTTTTAGGGATAAACCCGGGATTTTGGGATAAACCTGGGAATTTTGGGGGATAAACCTGGGAATTTGGGGATAAATCTGGGATTTTTAGGCATAAATCTGGGATTTCTAGGATAAACCTGGGATTTTGGGATAAACCTGGGAATTCTGGGGGATAAAAATGGGAATTTTGGGGGATAAACCTGGGATTTTGGGATAAAGCCGAGATTTTTAGGGATAAACCTGAGGATTTGGGTGTAAATCTGGGATTTTCAGGGATAAACCTGGGTTTTTTAGGAATAAACCCAGGAATTCAGGATAAACCCAGGATTTTCAGGATAAACCCAGGATTTTCGGGATAATTTTCAGGATAAACCCAGGATTTTCGGGATAAACCCAGGGTTTTTGGGATAATTTTCGGGATAAACCCAGGATTTTCGGGATAAACCCAGGATTTTCGGGATAATTTTCGGGATAAACCCAGGATTTTTGGGATAAACCCAGGATTTTCAAGGATAAACCCAGGAATTTTGAGATAATTTTCGGGATAAACCCAGGAATTTTGAGGATAAACCCAGGAATTTTCAGGGATAAACCCAGGATTTTTGAGGATAAACCCAGGATTTTCAGGATAAACCCAGGATTTTCGGGATAATTTTCGGGATAAACCCAGGATTTTTGAGGATAAACCCAGGAATTTTGAGATAATTTTCGGGATAAAACCCAGGATTTTTGGGATAAACCCAGGATTTTCAAGGATAAACCCAGGAATTTTGAGATAATTTTCGGGATAAACCCAGGATTTTTGGGATAAACCCAGGATTTTCAGGGATAAACCCAGGATTTTCAGGATAAACCCAGGATTTTCGGGATAATTTTCGGGATAAACCCAGGATTTTTGAGGATAAACCCAGGATTTTCAAGGATAAACCCAGGAATTTTGAGATAATTTTCGGGATAAACCCAGGATTTTTGGGATAAACCCAGGATTTTCAGGGATAAACCCAGGATTTTCGGGATAATTTTCGGGATAAACCCAGGATTTTTGGGATAAACCCAGGATTTTCAGGGATAAACCCAGGATTTTCGGGATAATTTTCGGGATAAACCCAGGATTTTTGGGATAAACCCAGGATTTTCAAGGATAAACCCAGGATTTTTGGGAATAAACCCAGGATTTTCGGGATAATTTTTGGGATAAACCCAGGATTTTTGAGGATAAACCCAGGATTTTCAGGATAAACCCAGGATTTTTGGGATAAACCCAGGATTTTCAAGGATAAACCCAGGATTTTTGGGATAAACCCAGGATTTTCGGGATAATTTTCGGGATAAACCCAGGATTTTTGAGGATAAACCCAGGATTTTCAGGATAAACCCAGGATTTTCGGGATAATTTTCGGGATAAACCCAGGATTTTTGAGGATAAACCCAGGATTTTCAAGGATAAACCCAGGAATTTTGAGATAATTTTCGGGATAAACCCAGGATTTTTGGGATAAACCCAGGATTTTCAAGGATAAACCCAGGATTTTTGGGAATAAACCCAGGATTTTCGGGATAATTTTCGGGATAAACCCAGGATTTTTGAGGATAAACCCAGGATTTTCAGGATAAACCCAGGATTTTTGAGGATAAACCCAGGATTTTTGAGATAATTTTCGGGATAAACCAGGATTTTTGAGGATAAACCCAGGATTTTTGAGGATAAACCCAGGATTTTCAGGATAAACCCAGGATTTTCAGGATAAACCCAGGATTTTCAGGGATAAACCCAGGAATTTCAGGATAAACCCAGGAATTTTGAGAATAAACCCAGGATTTTCAGGATAAACCCAGGATTTTTGAGATAAACCCAGGATTTTCAGGATAAACCCAGGATTTTCAGGATAAACCCCTCATCCTGAACCCCACATCCCAGGAATCCTTTGGGATTTCCACCCCCACGCCTGCCAGAACGGGGAGCAAATTTTGGGATTCCCACGGATCCAGGAATCCCTCCCATCCCTCAAACCCAACCCCAACTCCAGGCGAGCTCGAGGCGCTCGGAAAGGAGGGAAAACCCCTAAAAATCCCTCAAAAAAGCGGGAAAAACGGGGTTTTTTGGGCGGAAACGGCGATTCCCAGGATTGCTCGGGATCCCTCGGGAATTTTTTCCGTACCTTCCTTCCTCATTCCCACTCGGAAGCACTTCTTGAGGCGGCAGTACTGGCATTGGTTGCGGTGGTGTTGGTCGATCTGGCAATCCCGGTTGGATCTGCGGGAAGCACCGGGATCAGCCGGGAATTCCCGGGAATGAGATCCCCCCCCCCCCCCACGCCTCCATCCCGGGAATTCCGGAATTTCCCGAATTCCTCCAGCCCCTTCCTGCTTTTTCTCGCCGGGATTTTACGGGAATGGATGTTTCTGGGATTCCATCCCTCGGGAAAAGCGGGAAAACTCTCGGGATGGGATCCTTGGGGATCCCATGGATGTGTTTGGAATTCCAAGGAATTCCAGGAATTTCCTGCGGGGTTGGGTCTGAAATCCTGAGGCAGCGCTGTTCCCAAATCCTCTGGGATGCCGGGATAGAGGGATGTTCCCGAAATTCCCAAAATCCATGGAAAAGGGGTCCTGGCTCCCAGATTCATCCCAAAATTTCCCCAAATCCCTGGAAAAGGGGTCCTGGCTCATGGATTCATCCCCAAATTCCCAAAAATCCCTGGAAAAGGGGTCCTGGCTCATGGATTCATCCCCAAAATTCCCCCAAAATTCCCTGGAAAAGGGGTCCTGGCTCATGGATTCATCCCCAAATTCCCAAAAATCCCTGAAAAGGGGTCCTGGCTCATGGATTCATCCCCAAAATTCCCCCCAAAATTCCCTGGAAAAGGGGTCCTGGCTCATGGATTCATCCCCAAATTCCCAAAATCCCTGGAAAAGGGGTCCTGGCTCATGGATTCATCCCCAAATTCCCAAAATTCCCTGGAAAAGGGGTCCTGGCTCACGGATTCATCCCAAAATTCCCAAAATTCCCTGGAAAAGGGGTCCTGGCTCACGGATTCATCCCCAAATTCCCAAAATTCCCTGGAAAAGGGGTCCTGGCTCATGGATTCATCCCCAAATTCCCAAAATTCCCTGGAAAAGGGGTCCTGGCTCATGGATTCATCCCCAAATTCCCAAAATTCCCTGGAAAAGGGGTCCTGGCTCATGGATTCATCCCCAAATTCCCCCAAAAATCCCTGGAAAAGGGGTCCTGGCTCATGGATTCATCCCCAAATTCCCAAAATTCCCTGGAAAAGGGGTCCTGGCTCATGGATTCATCCCAAAATTCCCAAAATTCCCTGGAAAAGGGGTCCTGGCTCACGGATTCATCCCAAAATTCCCCAAAATTCCCTGGAAAAGGGGTCCTGGCTCACAGATTCATCCCCAAATTCCAAAATTCCCTGGAAAAGGGGTCCTGGCTCACGGATTCATCCCCAAATTCCCAAAATTCCCTGGAAAAGGGGTCCTGGCTCATGGATTCATCCCCAAATTCCCAAAAATTCCCTGGAAAAGGGGTCCTGGCTCATGGATTCATCCCCAAATTCCCAAAATTCCCTGGAAAAGGGGTCCTGGCTCACGGATTCATCCCAAAATTCCCCCAAAATTCCCTGGAAAAGGGGTCCTGGCTCATGGATTCATCCCCAAATTCCCAAAAATCCCTGGAAAAGGGGTCCTGGCTCATGGATTCATCCCAAAATTCCCAAAATTCCCTGGAAAAGGGGTCCTGGCTCATGGATTCATCCCCAAAATTCCCAAAAATCCCTGGAAAAGGGGTCCTGGCTCATGGATTCATCCCCAAAATTCCCCAAAAATCCCTGGAAAAGGGGTCCTGGCTCATGGATTCATCCCAAAATTCCCAAAATTCCCTGGAAAAGGGGTCCTGGCTCATGGATTCATCCCAAAATTCCCAAAATTCCCTGGAAAAGGGGTCCTGGCTCACGGATTCATCCCCAAATTCCCCAAAATTCCCTGGAAAAGGGGTCCTGGCTCATGGATTCATCCCCAAATTCCCAAAATTCCCTGGAAAAGGGGTCCTGGCTCACGGATTCATCCCCAAAATTCCCAAAAATCCCTGGAAAAGGGGTCCTGGCTCATGGATTCATCCCAAAATTCCCAAAATTCTCTGGAAAAGGGGTCCTGGCTCATGGATTCATCCCCAAAATTCCCAAAAATCCCTGGAAAAGGGGTCCTGGCTCATGGATTCATCCCAAAATTCCCAAAAATCCCTGGAAAAGGGGTCCTGGCTCACGGATTCATCCCAAAATTCCCAAAAATCCCTGGAAAAGGGGTCCTGGCTCATGGATTCATCCCCAAATTCCCCCAAAATTCCCTGGAAAAGGGGTCCTGGCTCATGGATTCATCCCCAAAATTCCCCCAAAATTCCCTGGAAAAGGGGTCCTGGCTCACGGATTCATCCCAAAATTCCCAAAATTCCCTGGAAAAGGGGTCCTGGCTCACGGATTCATCCCAAAATTCCCAAAATTCCCTGGAAAAGGGGTCCTGGCTCATGGATTCATCCCAAAATTCCCAAAATTCCCTGGAAAAGGGGTCCTGGCTCATGGATTCATCCCCAAATTCCCAAATTCCCTGGAAAAGGGGTCCTGGCTCATGGATTCATCCCCAAATTCCCAAAATTCCCTGGAAAAGGGGTCCCGGCTCATGGATTCATCCCAAAATTCCCAAAATTCCCTGGAAAAGGGGTCCTGGCTCACGGATTCATCCCCAAATTCCCAAAATTCCCTGGAAAAGGGGTCCTGGCTCACGGATTCATCCCAAAATTCCCCCAAAATTCCATGGAAAAGGGGTCCTGGCTCACGGATTCATTCTCAAAATTCCCCAAAATTCCCTGGAAAAGGGGTCCTGGCTCATGGATTCATCCCCAAATTCCCAAAAATCCCTGGAAAAGGGGTCCTGGCTCATGGATTCATCCCCAAAATTCCCAAAATTCCCTGGAAAAGGGGTCCTGGCTCATGGATTCATCCCAAAATTCCCAAAATTCCCTGGAAAGGGGTCCTGGCTCATGGATTCATCCCAAAAATTCCCAAAATTCCCTGGAAAAGGGGTCCTGGCTCATGGATTCATCCCAAAATTCCCCAAAATCCCTGGAAAAGGGGTCCTGGCTCATGGATTCATCCCAAAATTCCCAAAAATCCCTGGAAAAGGGGTCCTGGCTCACGGATTCATCCCCAAATTCCCCAAAATTCCCTGGAAAAGGGGTCCTGGCTCATGGATTCATCCCAAAATTCCCAAAAAATCCCTGGAAAAGGGGTCCTGGCTCACGGATTCATCCCCAAATTCCCAAAATTCCCTGGAAAAAGGGGTCCTGGCTCATGGATTCATCCCCAAATTCCCCAAAATTCCCTGGAAAAGGGGTCCTGGCTCACGGATTCATCCCCAAATTCCCAAAAATCCCTGGAAAAGGGGTCTTGGCTCATGGATTCATTCCCAAAATTCCCCCAAATCCCTGGAAAAGGGGTCCTGGCTCACGGATTCATCCCCAAATTCCCCAAAATTCCCTGGAAAAGGGGTCCTGGCTCACGGATTCATCCCAAAATTCCCAAAATTCCCCTGGAAAAGGGGTCCTGGCTCATGGATTCATCCCAAAATTCCCAAAATTCCCTGGAAAAGGGGTCCTGGCTCATGGATTCATCCCAAAATTCCCAAAATTCCCTGGAAAAGGGGTCCTGGCTCATGGATTCATCCCAAAATTCCCCAAAATTCCCTGGAAAAGGGGTCCTGGCTCATGGATTCATCCCCAAATTCCCAAAATTCCCTGGAAAAGGGGTCCTGGCTCATGGATTCATCCCCAAATTCCCCAAAATCCCTGGAAAAGGGGTCCTGGCTCCCGGATTCATCCCAAAATTCCCCCAAAATTCCCTGGAAAAGGGGGTCCTGGCTCATGGATTCATCCCAAAATTCCCAAAAATCCGTGGAAAAGGGGTCCTGGCTCACGGATTCATCCCCAAATTCCCAAAATTCCCTGGAAAAGGGGTCCCGGCTCACGGATTCATCCCAAAATTCCCAAAATCCCTGGAAAAGGGGTCCTGGCTCACTGGATTCATCCCCAAATTCCCAAAATTCCCTGGAAAAGGGGTCCTGGCTCATGGATTCATCCCCAAATTCCCAAAATTCCCTGGAAAAGGGGTCCTGGCTCACGGATTCATCCCAAAATTCCCAAAATTCCCTGGAAAAGGGTCCTGGCTCATCGGATTCATCCCCAAATTCCCCCAAATCCCTGGAAAAGGGGTCCTGGCTCATGGATTCATCCCAAAATTCCCAAAATTCCCTGGAAAAGGGGTCCTGGCTCATGGATTCATCCCCAAATTCCCAAAATTCCCTGGAAAAGGGGTCCTGGCTTCATGGATTCATCCCCAAATTCCCAAAATTCCATGGAAAAGGGGTCCTGGCTCATGGATTCATCCCCAAATTCCCAAAATTCCCTGGAAAAGGGGTCCTGGCTCATGGATTCATCCCCAAATTCCCAAAATTCCCTGGAAAAGGGGGTCCTGGCTGGATTCATCCCAAAATTCCCAAAAATCCCTGGAAAAGGGGTCCTGGCTCATGGATTCATCCCAAATTCCCAAAATTCCCTGGAAAAGGGGTCCTGGCTCATGGATTCATCCCAAAATTCCCCCAAAATTCCCTGGAAAAGGGGTCCTGGCTCATGGATTCATCCCCAAATTCCCAAAATTCCCTGGAAAAGGGGTCCTGGCTCACGGATTCATCCCAAAATTCCCAAAAATCCCTGGAAAAGGGGTCCTGGCTCATGGATTCATCCCAAAATTCCCCCAAAAATCCCTGGAAAAGGGGTCCTGGCTCATGGATTCATCCCCAAAATTCCCCCAAAATTCCCTGGAAAAGGGGTCCTGGCTCATGGATTCATCCCCAAATTCCCAAAAATCCCTGGAAAAGGGGTCCTGGCTCATGGATTCATCCCCAAATTCCCAAAAATCCCTGGAAAAGGGGTCCTGGCTCACGGATTCATCCCAAAATTCCCAAAATTCCCTGGAAAAGGGGTCCTGGCTCATGGATTCATCCCAAAATTCCCCCAAATCCATGGAAAAGGGGTCCTGGCTCATGGATTCATCCCCAAATTCCCAAAATTCCCTGGAAAAGGGGTCCTGGCTCATGGATTCATCCCAAAATTCCCCCAAAATTCCCTGGAAAAGGGGTCCTGGCTCATGGATTCATCCCAAAATTCCCCCAAAATTCCCTGGAAAAGGGGTCCTGGCTCATGGATTCATCCCAAAATTCCCCCAAATCCATGGAAAAGGGGTCCTGGCTCATGGATTCATCCCCAAATTCCCAAAAAATCCCTGGAAAAGGGGTCCTGGCTCATGGATTCATCCCCAAATTCCCAAAAAATCCCTGGAAAAGGGGTCCTGGCTCATGGATTCATCCCCAAATTCCAAAAATCCCTGGAAAAGGGGTCCTGGCTCACGGATTCATCCCAAAATTCCCAAAAATCCCTGGAAAAGGGGTCCCGGCTCATGGATTCATCCCAAAATTCCCAAAAATCCCTGGAAAAGGGGTCCCGGCTGCCATTCACCACGTGGAATTCCCATCCCCACCCGCCCCAATCCCATTTTCCAGGAGGGGAGGGGGTCCCATCCCAGGAATGCAGCAGGAAATCCCTTCCCAGCGGGAAGTGGGGCGGGAAAAGGGAATTTGGGATGAATTTGGGATAAAGGCGGGCCGGGAAGCTCCGGGAGCCGCGGGAATCGCGACAGGGATCTCCGGGAATCGCGACACGGATCTCCAGGAATCCCGACACGGATCTCCCAGAATCCCGACACGGATCTCCGGGAATCGCGACAGGGATCTCCCAGAATCCCGACACGGATCTCCCAGAATCCCGACACGGATCTCCCGCAATCCCAACACGGATCTCCCGCAATCCCGACACGGATCTCCCGCAATCCCGACACGGATCTCCCCAAATCCCGACACGGATCTCCCGCAATCCCAACACGGATTTCCCACAATCCCGACACGGATCTCCCCAAATCCCGGCACGGATCTCCCGCAATCCCGACACGGATCTCCCCAAATCCCGACACGGATCTCCCGCAATCCCAACACGGATCTCCCCAAATCCCGACACGGATCTCCCCAAATCCCGACACGGATCTCCCGCAATCCCGACACGGATCTCCCGCAATCCCGACACGGATCTCCCGCAATCCCAACACGGATCTCCCCAAATCCCGACACGGATTTCCCACAATCCCGACACGGATCTCCCGCAATCCCGACACGGATCTCCCCAAATCCCGACACGGATCTCCCCAAATCCCGACACGGATCTCCAGGAATCCCGACACGGATCTCCCCAAATCCCGACACGGATCTCCCGCAATCCCGACACGGATCTCCCGCAATCCCGACACGGATCTCCCGCAATCCCAACACGGATCTCCGGGAATCCCGACACGGATCTCCCCAAATCCCGGCACGGATCTCCCCAAATCCCGACACGGATCTCCCGCAATCCCGACACGGATCTCCCGCAATCCCGACACGGATCTCCCGCAATCCCGACACGGATCTCCCCAAATCCCGACACGGATCTCCGGGAATCCCGACACGGATCTCCCCAAATCCCGACACGGATCTCCCCAAATCCCGACACGGATCTCTGGGAATCCCGACACGGATCTGCCGCAATCCCAACACGGATCTCCCGCAATCCCGACACGGATCTCCCGCAATCCCGACACGGATCTCCCGCAATCCCAACACGGATTTCCCACAATCCCGACACGGATCTCCCCAAATCCCGACACGGATTTCCCACAATCCCGACACGGATTTCCCACAATCCCGACACGGATCTCCCGCAATCCCGACACGGATCTCCCGCAATCCCGACACGGATCTCCCCAAATCCCGACACGGATCTCCCGCAATCCCGACACGGATCTCCCCAAATCCCGACACGGATCTCCCCAAATCCCGACACGGATCTCCCGCAATCCCGACACGGATCTCCGGGAATCCCGACACGGATCTCCGGGAATCCCGACACGGATCTCCAGGAATCCCGACACGGATCTCCCACAATCCCGACACGGATCTCCCGCAATCCCGACACGGATCTCCCGCAATCCCAACACGGATTTCCCACAATCCCGACACGGATCTCCCCAAATCCCGACACGGATTTCCCACAATCCCGACACGGATTTCCCGCAATCCCGACACGGATCTCCGGGAATCCCGACACGGATCTCCCGCAATCCCGACACGGATCTCCCGCAATCCCGACACGGATCTCCCGCAATCCCGACACGGATCTCCCCAAATCCCGACACGGATCTCCCCAAATCCCGACACGGATCTCCCGCAATCCCGACACGGATCTCCGGGAATCCCGACACGGATCTCCGGGAATCCCGACACGGATCTCCAGGAATCCCGACACGGATCTCCCACAATCCCGACACGGATCTCCCGCAATCCCGACACGGATCTCCCGCAATCCCAACACGGATTTCCCACAATCCCGACACGGATCTCCCCAAATCCCGACACGGATTTCCCACAATCCCGACACGGATCTCCCACAATCCCGACACGGATCTCCCGCAATCCCGACACGGATCTCCCGCAATCCCGACACGGATCTCCCCAAATCCCGACACGGATCTCCCGCAATCCCAACACGGATCTCCCGCAATCCCGACACGGATCTCCGGGAATCCCGACACGGATCTCCCCAAATCCCGACACGGATCTCCCGCAATCCCGACACGGATCTCCCGCAATCCCGACACGGATCTCCCCAAATCCCGACACGGATCTCCCGCAATCCCAACACGGATCTCCCGCAATCCCGACACGGATCTCCCGCAATCCCGACACGGATCTCCCGCAATCCCAACACGGATCTCCCCAAATCCCGACACGGATTTCCCACAATCCCGACACGGATCTCCCGCAATCCCGACACGGATCTCCCCAAATCCCGACACGGATTTCCCACAATCCCGACACGGATCTCCCGCAATCCCAACACGGATCTCCTGCAATCCCGACACGGATCTCCGGGAATCCCGACACGGATCTCCCCAAATCCCGACACGGATCTCCCGCAATCCCGACACGGATCTCCCCAAATCCCGACACGGATCTCCCCAAATCCCGACACGGATCTCCCGCAATCCCGACACGGATCTCCGGGAATCCCGACACGGATCTCCGGGAATCCCGACACGGATCTCCCACAATCCCGACACGGATTTCCCACAATCCCGACACGGATCTCCCGCAATCCCGACACGGATCTCCCGCAATCCCAACACGGATCTCCCGCAATCCCAACACGGATCTCCCCAAATCCCGACACGGATCTCCCGCAATCCCAACACGGATCTCCCACAATCCCGACACGCATCTCCCCAAATCCCGACACCGATCTCCCACAATCCCGACACGGATTTCCCACAATCCCGACACGGATCTCCCCAAATCCCGACACGGATCTCCCGCAATCCCGACACGGATCTCCCCAAATCCCGACACGGATCTCCCGCAATCCCGACACGGATCTCCCGCAATCCCGACACGGATCTCCCGCAATCCCAACACGGATCTCCCCAAATCCCGACACGGATCTCCCGCAATCCCAACACGGATCTCCGGGAATCCCAACACGGATCTCCCCAAATCCCGACACGGATCTCCCGCAATCCCGACACGGATCTCCCCAAATCCCGACACGGATCTCCCGCAATCCCAACACGGATCTCCCCAAATCCCGACACGGATTTCCCACAATCCCGACACGGATCTCCCGCAATCCCGACACGGATCTCCCGCAATCCCGACACGGATCTCCCCAAATCCCGACACGGATCTCCCGCAATCCCGACACGGATCTCCCCAAATCCCGACACGGATTTCCCACAATCCCGACACGGATCTCCCGCAATCCCAACACGGATCTCCCGCAATCCCGACACGGATCTCCCGCAATCCCAACACGGATCTCCCCAAATCCCGACACGGATCTCCCGCAATCCCAACACGGATCTCCCCAAATCCCGACACGGATCTCCCGCAATCCCGACACGGATCTCCCCAAATCCCGACACGGATCTCCCCAAATCCCGACACGGATTTCCCACAATCCCGACACGGATTTCCCACAATCCCGACACGGCTCCGGAGGCGAGGCCGGCGGGGATTGGCAGGGAATTAATTCATCCCGAACATCCCCGCTGCGGCCGGGAACGTGCTCCCGATGAAAAGCGCGGAGCAGAGCGGCCCTGACATCTTCATTGCCGGGAAAGGCCTCGGGAAGGGCTCGGGAAGGGCTCGGAGAGGCGGGAAAAGCTCTCAAAATTTATCCCGGATTTTTTCCAATGGACAAAACCACCTGGATGATCCTGAATGTGGTCTTGGAGCAGCAGGAAAAGCTCCCAAAATTAATCCTGGATTTTTTCCAAGGGATAAAATCACCTAGGGACCCTGATCGTGGTCTTGGAGCAGCGGGAAAAGCTCCCAAAATTCATCCCAGATTTTTTCCAATGGATGAAACCACCTGGATGATCCCAATTGGGGTCTTGGAATATTGGGAAAAGCTCCCAAAATTGATCCTGGATTTTTTCCAATGGATAAAATCACCTGGATGATCCTGAATGTGGTCGTGGAGCATTGGGAAAAGCTCCCAAAATTCATCCCAGATTTTTTTCCAATGGATGAATCCGCCTGGGGACCCTGATTGTGGTTTTGGAGCATCAGGAAAAGCTCCCAAATTAATCCTGGATTTTTTCCAATGGATGAATCCACCTGGGGACCCTGATTGTGGTTTTGGAGCATCGGGAAAAGCTCCCAAAATTATCCCAGATTTTTTCCAGTGAATGAATCCGCCCGGATGATTCCCACCACGGCCTTGGAATATCAGGAAAAGCTCCCAAAATTTATCCCGGATTTTTTCCAATGGATGAATCCGCCTGGGGACCCCGACTGTGGTTTTGGAGCAGCGGGAAAAGCTCCCAAAAGTTATCCCAGATTTTTTCCAATGGATAAAATCACCTGGATGATCCTGAATGTGGTCGTGGAGCATCAGGAAAAGCTCCCAAAATTCATCCTGGATTTTTTCCAATGCATAAAATCCACCTGGATGATTCCCGCCACGGCCTTGGAATATCAGGAAAAGCTCCCAAAATTATCCCAGATTTTTTCCAATGGATGAATCCGCCTGGGGACCCTGATTGTGGCCTTGGAATATCAGGAAAAGCTCCCAAATTAATCCTGGATTTTTTCCAATGGATAAAATCACCTGGATGTTCCCAATTGTGGCCTTGGAGCCGTGGGAAAATCTCCCAAAATTGATCCTGGATTTTTTCCAATGGATAAAATCACCTGGATGATCCCAATTGGGGTCGTGGAGCAGCAGGAAAAGCTCCCAAATTTCATCCCAGATTTTTTCCAATGGATAAAATCACCTGGATGATCCCAATTGGGGTCGTGGAGCAGCAGGAAAAGCTCCCAAATTTCATCCCAGATTTTTTCCAATGGATAAAATCACCTGGATGATCCCAATTGGGGTCGTGGAATATCAGGAAAAGCTCCCAAATTTCATCCCGGATTTTTTCCAATGGATGAATCCGCCTGGGGACCCCGACTGTGCTTTTGGAGCAGTGGGAAAAGCTCCCAAAATTTATCCCAGATTTTTTCCAAGGGATAAAATCACCTGGATGATCCTGAATGTGGTCGTGGAGCATCGGGAAAAGCTCCCAAAATTATCCCAGATTTTTTCCAATGGATGAATCCGCCTGGAGACCCCAATTGTGGCCTTGGAATATCAGGAAAAGCTCCCAAATTAATCCTGGATTTTTTCCAATGGATAAAATCACCTGGATGTTCCCAATTGTGGCCTTGGAGCAGCGGGAAAAGCTCCCAAAATTTATCCCGGATTTTTTCCAATGGACAAAACCACCTGGATGATCCTGAATGTGGTCTTGGAGCAGCAGGAAAAGCTCCCAAAATTAATCCTGGATTTTTTCCAAGGGATAAAATCACCTAGGGACCCTGATCGTGGTCTTGGAGCAGCGGGAAAAGCTCCCAAAATTCATCCCAGATTTTTTCCAATGGATGAAACCACCTGGATGATCCCAATTGTGGTCTTGGAATATTGGGAAAAGCTCCCAAAATTTATCCTGGATTTTTTCCAATGGATAAAATCACCTGGATGATCCTGAATGTGGTCGTGGAGCATCGGGAAAAGCTCCCAAAATTCATCCCAGATTTTTTTCCAATGGATGAATCCACCTGGCGACCCTGATTGTGGTTTTGGAGCATCGGGAAAAGCTCCCAAAATTATCCCAGATTTTTTCCAATGGATGAATCCGCCTGGAGACCCCAATTGTGGCCTTGGAATATCAGGAAAAGCTCCCAAATTAATCCTGGATTTTTTCCAATGGATAAAATCACCTGGATGTTCCCAATTGTGGCCTTGGAGCAGCGGGAAAAGCTCCCAAAATTTATCCTGGATTTTTTCCAATGGACAAAACCACCTGGATGATCCTGAATGTGGTCGTGGAGCAGTAGGAAAAGCTCTCAAATTTCATCCCAGATTTTTTCCAATGGATGAAACCACCTGGATGATCCCAATTGTGGTCTTGGAATATTGGGAAAAGCTCCCAAAATTGATCCTGGATTTTTTCCAATGGATAAAATCACCTGGATGATCCTGAATGTGGTCGTGGAGCATTGGGAAAAGCTCCCAAAATTCATCCCAGATTTTTTTCCAATGGATGAATCCACCTGGGGACCCTGATTGTGGTTTTGGAGCATCGGGAAAAGCTCCCAAAATTATCCCAGATTTTTTCCAGTGGATGAATCCGCCTGGATGATTCCCACCACGGCCTTGGAGCATCGGGAAAAGCTCCCAAAATTATCCCAGATTTTTTCCAATGGATGAATCCACCTGGGGACCCTGATTGTGGTTTTGGAATATCAGGAAAAGCTCCTAAAATTTATCCTGGATTTTTTCCAATGGATAAAATCACCTGGATGATCCCACCATGGCCTTGGAGCAGTGGGAAAATCTCCAAACTTTGTCCCAGATTTTTTCCAATGGACAAATCCACCTGGGCGATTCCCACCATGGCCTTGGAATATCAGGAAAAGCTCCCAAAATTCATCCCAGATTTTTTCCAATGGATAAAATCACCTGGGGACCCCGATTGTGGTCTTGGAATTTCGGGAAAAGCTCCCAAAATTCCTCCCGGATCTTTCCCGACACTTGAACCCCCTCCCGCAGCCCCGGCAAAACCTCCCCAAAAAATCCCCTCGCGACTTTTCCAATGGAAAAGGCGGCAGCGAGCTGGGAAATTTGGGAAGCTCCAAAAGGCCCGGGCTGTGCTAATTACTTAATTAGGGCGGGTAATTAGCGAGAGCGGGAATTAAAGTGAGGCCGAGGCACTTGGAATATGCAAATGAGCGCCAGCGGGGGCTCGGGGCCGCTTTTGATTGCCGGAACAAAAGTGGGATCCTGGAGCTTTGTTCCCGACCCCTCTTCCCACTTGGAAAAGCCAACAATTCCCAAGTCACTTCCTGGCTTTTTTTTAAAGAAAAGGGGAAAAAAAACCACCCCAAAATCCTGGAATATCCCAAATCCCGGCGTGATCCAGCTGCTGTCACCTCTCTCTCTGTCCCCCCAGGGATTTGCTCCAGCTTTTCCCGTTGTTCCAGGAATGTGGAATTCCTTAAAACGCACCCCCCCCCCCCCCCCCCCCCGGGTTTCCAAGCGTTTAATCCCGGCGGATCCAGCGGGGAAACTGAGGCAGGGCCGCATCCACAGGGAAGGATCGGAGGCGCTGCCGGGATTTTGGGAATATGGGGAAGGATCCCGAGGGTCCCGGGGTAGGACCGGGAGGGGATCGGAGCCGGGAGCGGAACCGGGAGCGGATTCCAGCCGGGAGCGGAACCGGGAGCGGAGCCGGGAGCTGATCCCAGCCGGGATCGGAACCGGGAGCGGATTCCAGCCGGGATCGGAACCGGGAGCGGAGCCGGGAGCTGATCCCAGCCGGGATCGGAACCGGGAGCGGATCCCAGCCGGGAGCGGAACCGGGAGCGGATTCCAGCCGGGATCGGAACCGGGAGCGGATTCCAGCCGGGATCGGAACCGGGAGCGGATCCCAGCCGGGATCGGAGTCGGGAGCGGAACCGGGAGCGGATCCCAGCCGGGAGCGGAACCGGGAGCGGATCCCAGCCGGGATCGGAACCGGGAGCGGATCCCAGCCGGGAGCGGAGTCGGGAGCGGATCCCAGCCGGGAGCGGAGTCGGGAGCGGATCCCAGCCGGGAGCGGAACCGGGAGCGGATCCCAGCCGGGATCGGAACCGGGAGCGGATCCCAGCCGGGAGCGGAACCAGGAGCGGATCCCAGCCGGGAGCGGACGGATCCAGGCCGCCCAAACGGCTCCCAGATGATTCCCGATCCTTTTCCCTCCTCCCCAAAAAAATCCCTTCGCTCTTCCTCAGCCGGGAGGAGGCAACGGGGACCCTCAGAAGTTCGGGAAGCGCCGCTGGAAGCGGGAATTCCCCTCTCCGGGAACAGCCCGCTGGGATTTGGGGTCTCCCGATCCCCGTGTGCCGCCCGCATTCCAGAGCCAGGGAATTCCGGAGGTTCCGGCAGCTCCCAACTCGCCGGGAGTCACATCCCGGTGCTCCCGGATGTGCGGGGGGCGGGGGAGAGGGCATCCTCACGGATCCCTGCTCCCGGGATTCCAGCGGATCCTGGGATTCCAGCGGATCCCGGGATTCCAGCGGCTCCCTGCTCCCGGTATCCCGGGGATCCCGGTATTGACCCGGATCCCGGTGATTCCCGCTCCCGGCATTCCAGCGGCTCCCTGCTCCCGGTATCCCGGTGGACCCCGGTACCGCCAGCAGATCCCTGCTCCCGGGATTCCAGCGGATCCCGGGATTCCAGCGGCTCCCTGCTGCCGGTATCCCGGTATTGACCCGGATCCCGGGATCCCGGTGATCCCCGCTCCCGGCATTCCAGCGGATCCCTGCTCCCGGTATCCAGGTATTGACCCGGATCCCGGTGATCCCCGCTCCCGGCATTCCAGCGGCTCCCGGCTGATCCCGGCGCCCGCGGCCGTGCCCGGGGTGAGTCACGGGGATGGCGGGATCCGGACAGCGGCCCCGGGAACACCGGGAATGGACCGGGAACACCGGGAATGGACCGGGAATGGACCGGGAATGCAGCCCTGGGATGGACCGGGAATGCCGGGAATGGGGGCGGCCGGGGGAGAAACCAGTGCTGGACTGGGGGATACTGGGATGGACTGGGGGACACTGGGCTGAACTGGGGGGAATCCCTGGGCCAGACTGGGAGATCCTGGGATGGACTGGGAGGGATCCCTGGGATGAACTGGGTGGGGGGGATCCCTGGGCCAGACTGGGAGATACTGGGATGGACTGGGGGATGGTTGTGCTGTACTGGGAGGGATCCCCGTGCTGAACTGGGAGCCACTGGGCTGAACTGGGAGGGATCCCTGTGCTGTACTGGGAACCCCCGGCCCGTACTGGGCAATGCCTGTGCTGCACCAGGAGACGCCTGTACCCTACTGGGAGCCACTGGTTTGTACTGGGCGACCTCGAGCTATACTGGGAGCCACTGGTTTCTACTGGGGGACCCTCGAGCTGCACTGGTTTGTACTGGGGCACCCTCGAGCCGCACTGGAACCCACTGGTTTCTACTGGGGCACCCTCGGGCTGCACTGGAACCCACTGGTTTCTACTGGGGCACTCCGAACTGCACTGGTTTGTACTGGGGCACCGCTGTGCTGGACTGGAACCCACTGGTTTCTACTGGGGGACCTTCGAGCTGCACTGGTTTGTACTGGGGCACCCTCGAGCTGCACTGGGGATCGCTGGTTTCTACTGGGGCACCCTCGGGCCGCACTGGGGATCGCTGGTTTGTGCTGGGGTACCCTCGAGCCGCACTGGAACCCACTGGTTTCTACTGGGGGACCCTCGAGCTGCACTGGTTTCTACTGGGGCACCCTCGGGCCGCACTGGAACCCACTGGTTTCTACTGGGGCACCCCCATCTGCCCACCCCACTGCTCCCACACCGGGGCCACCACGCCGCCCCAACCGGGCCAGCACCGAGGTCACCGCGGCTCCCCCCGGCTCCTTTCCCCGGTTTCCCCCCGGGCCCTTCCGGAGCCTCTCCGGTTCCCCTCCCCGGTGCCCAGAACCTCTCCGGTTCCCCTCCCCAATGCCCAGAACCTCTCCGGTTCCCCTCCTCGGTGCCCAGAACCTCTCCGGTTCCCCTCCCCGGTGCCCGGAGCCTCTCCGGTTCCCCTCCCCAATGCCCAGAACCTCTCCGGTTCCCCTCCCCAATGCCCGGAGCCTCTCCGGTTCCCCCTCCCCAATGCCCGGAGCCTCTCCGGTTCCCCTCCCCGGTGCCCAGAACCTCTCCGGTTCCCCTCCCCAATGCCCAGAACCTCTCCGGTTCCCCTCCCCGGTGCCCAGAACCTCTCCGGTTCCCCTCCCCGGTGCCCAGAACCTCTCCGGTTCCCCTCCCCGGTGCCCCGGGCGCCGTTACCTGCAGGTGTAGCTGAGATTCCTGCGGATGCTGCGCTTGAAGAAGCTCTTGCAGCCCTCGCAGGTGAACACCCCGTAGTGCTTCCCGCTCGACTTGTCCCCGCACACCACGCAGTCCACGGCGGCCGCCCCGGCCCGTTCCTCCTCGCCGTGCTCCGCGTCGCTGCCGCCGCCCGCGGGGGACGCCGCCTCCTCCCCTCCGCCGCCTCCTCCTCCTCCTCCTCCTCCGCCGCCTCCGCCGCCACCGTTGGGCTCGCCCCAAGCGCCGGCCACCATGGCCATGGCTCCGCGGGGCTCAGCGCCGCCGCATCGAGCGGAGCCGCCCGGTGCCGCGGCGAGTTCCGTAAGTTTTGGGTAGCCAAAAGGAGGAAAAAAAAAAAAAAAAAAAAAAAAGCACCGCGCGCCGCTCTGGGCTTGGGGTTTTTGGTTGGGTTGTTTTTTGCTTTGAGGGTTTTTTGGGGGTTGTTGGGTTGTTTTTTTTTTTGGGGGGGGGTGGGGGGTGGGGAGGGAGGGGGTTGGTCCGCGCTGCTGCTTCGTAGCGCTTTAGTCCAGGGACGCGTTTTGGCTCAGGGATTTCTTCTTCTTCTTCTTCTTCTTCTCCTCCTCCTCGTCGCCGTCGTCCTCGTCCTCCCCGCCGCGGTTCACGGCGCGGGCCCCGCGGAAACTTTGCGGCGGCGGCGGCGGGGCCGGGGCGCGGCGCATCCCCCCGCGGGCACCGGCCGCATGCGGGGGCCGCTCCCGCCCCCGGTGGTTCCTCCGCTCCGCGGCACCGGCTGGAAGGAGGAGGAGGAGGAGGAGGAGGAGGAGGAGGAGAGGAGGAGGATGAGGAGGAGGAGGAGGAGGAGGGAGGGGGAGGCGCTGCCCCGGTGCGCCCTCACCCCTCCGGGCCCCGCCGCCGCTCGCAGCCCGGTCCCGGTGCGGCTGCGGGTGCGGCGGGACCGGCTCCGCCGAGCCCCGGGGCTCTCCCCGCCTCCCGTGAAAGAGCAAAGTTCAGCCGCTGCCGCGGTGGCCGCCCTGGATGCTCCTCCCCGTCCTCCTCCCCTTCCGCTCCCGGGTCCTGCCCCGGTCCCGGCCCCGCCGCCGCCGCCGCCGCACCGGGGCCGCCCCCGCCGCTCCCCCCGCGGGCCGGGAACGGCCACCGGGGCCGGGGGGAGCGGGGGGTGGAGAGCGGGGTTTGGCTACCGGAGCTGGCGGCTGTGGCCCCTCGCGGGCCCCCGCGGGCATTTTGGGCACCGGGGCTCGCGGCTGGCACCGGGATTGCAGCGGGAGCCTGGCACGGGAACGGGAGCCCGGTGTGGCACTGGGATCTCGGGATCAAACTGGGAGCCTGGCACTGGAACGGGAGCCCGGTGTGGCACTGGGATCTCGGGATCAAGCTGGGAGTCTGGCACTGGGATCTCGGGATCAAACTGGGAGCCTGGCACGGGAATGGGGGCCCAGTGTGGCACTGGGATCTCGGGATCAAACTGGGAGTCTGGCACTGGGATCTCGGGATCAAACTGGGAGCCTGGCACGGGAACGGGGGCCCGGTGTGGCACTGGGATCTCGGGATCAAACTGGGAGCCTGGCACTGGAACAGGAGCCTGGTGTGGCACTGGGATCTCGGGATCAAACTGGGAGCCTGGCACTGGGATCCGGGATCAAACTGGGAGCCTGGCACTGGAACGGGAGCCCGGTGTGGCACTGGGATCTCGGGATCAAACTGGGAGTCTGGCACTGGGATCTCGGGATCAAACTGGGAGCCTGGCACTGGAATGGGGGCCCAGTGTGGCACTGGGATCTTGGGATCAAACGGGGAGCCTGGCACTGGAACGGGAGCCCGGTGTGGCACTGGGATCCGGGATCAAACTGGGAGCCTGGCACTGGGATCCGGGATCAAACTGGGAGCCCCACATTGTACCAGGAATCTGGGATTGGAACAGGAGCCCCACGTGGGACCGGGATCCCAGCACAGAATTGAGATTCCGGGATCAAACCGGGAGCCCGGCACGGCGCTGGGATGATGGGATCACACCAGGCTGGATTCCAGATCCCCCCTTTTTAGGACAGGGATCGAATCCCGGCCCCGCTGCCCTCTCAGGGACACCCTGCTGGCAACCTGGGAAGCAATTCCCATTCCTGGGGCGGAATCTTTAATTCCCGAGGGGTGATCCCGGCTTCCTTGGGGTGCCACCACCCCCGGGAAAGCAGCGTGGGGCTGGAAGCGCCTCGGGCCTGACTCCGGCGACCCCATAAAATCCCGGCGGCCCCATAAAATCCCCGCGGCCCCATAACATCCCCGCGGCCCCATGAAGTCCGGCTGCAATGCGGTCGATCCAGTCGGACCCGTCGGGGCCGGCCAGGTGCGGGCTCCCAGGTGGGTGCTGGGATTCCTGGGAATCATTAACCACGGGATAAACCCTGCGGGGGAAAAAGGTGCCTGACCCCGGCACCCCCGCCCTGCCCCCGCTTTTCCCCCCGCGGCCGAGCTCTCCGAGGGGCAAAGTCCGGCGGGCAGGGCACGGGGTGACCCCAAAACCCCGCGGTGTCCCCGAGGGTGAGGGCGCTGCCAGGCTGGGTTTGTCCTTGGCATTCCCGATCCATGTGCTGGGTCGGGATTAAGGGAACGGCAAAGGCGAGCCTGGAGTTGGGGTGAGGCGTAAATGAATTCAATCCCGAATTCCTTGGATTTAGGGCGCTCTGCTGGCTGGGAGTGCCCAGAATGACCCCAAAGCCCTCCGGTCATGGAATAACCCCTGGGCTGGAGTTGGGGTGCAGCAGAGATGGCCATAAATAACATTAAAATGGCCATAAATAAAATTAAACCCCCAATTTCCCTGTATTTAGGGCTCTCAGCTCACTGGAAGTGCCCAGAACGATCCCGATTTCCCCCCAGTCAGGGACTAACCCCCCCCCCCCCCCCGGCACATCCAGCTGGGAACGGGGCTGGGCTTTTGGGGGATCCCCATCCGGGCACAGCGGGGTCACCGCCACCCTTTCCCCTGTGGCAGGCTGTGATTTATGGCCCTTTCCCTGCCGCTGCCCCGAACTCCCTGGAGGGAAAAAAAAAAACCAAAACCCAAAAAACAACCCCAAATAATAATCCAGGAACAAAGGAGGAAATCGGATCTGGTCCCCCCGCGCCGCTGCCGGGTTTGTTTTGACGTCGGTGTCCAGTTGGGGCCGGCGTTTGATCTCCGGAGGAATTCCAATCCCAATTCCTCCTCCTCCTCCTCCTCCTCCTTCTCCTCCTCCTCCTCCTCCTCCTTCCTCGCGCTGCTCCGCTGCCTCCCGCCCCACAAAAGGGCCCCCGGCTCCTTTGGGGCCGCCCCAAAAGGAAGAGTCCGGCAGCGCGGAGGCCTCGCCGAGGGTTTTCCGGGCTCGTTTTTTTTTTTCCGGGGTGGGATGCGGCTCCGGAGGCCTTTGGAAGGGTTGTGGGGTTCTGGTGGAGTTTGTGGGGTGGGGATGAGGTTGGGGTTGTGTTGGTGGTGGGGGAGAAGCAGGAAAAGGTCCCTAAAATTATCCCAGATCTTTTCCCAGTGGGTGAACCCGCCTGGGTGACCCCACCAAGGTCTCAGAGGGCTGGGAAGAGATCCCAAAAATCGTCCCAGATTTTTCCCCAGTGGACAAACCCGCCTGGCTGACCCCAACTGTGGTCTTGGAGCATCCCAAAAATCTTCCCAATGGAAAAGACCCCATGGCAGAGATCCAGAGCCAGCCCCGATGGAGAGATGGGAACCACCAGCCCTGCCCCCAAAATCCCACCCCAGTGATCCCAGTCTTTCTCCCAGTCCCACACGGGAGCTGCAGGCAGTGGCTTCCCAGGGGGTTGGATCGGGGTTGGATCGGGGTTGGATCAGGATTGGATCAGGACCATCCCATCCCTCTGTCTGTCTGACGCCCCACGGCTGGAATTGGGCATTTTGGGGGTCAAATCCCTGATTTTCAGCCACTCTGGGGGGTGCAAACCTCGGGTGCGGGGTCGCCACATTGTCACCCACCCCCTCATGTCCCCGATGTCACCCCAAGGAGAGGTGACACCCTCCGCACAATTCCCGGGGGGGGGGGGGGGGGGGGGGGTGTGACCTCACCCTTCTGCTTTTCCAGAGGGGAAACTGAGGCAGGGACCGCGGACACGCAGAGCCCCTCGGTGGCCCCGGGGGCTCAGCGAGACGTGGCGAGGAGGGGCCAGCGCCAGGTGCCACCTGCCCTGCCCCCCCTGCTGTCACCGAGGCCGAGGTGGCCCCGGCTGCCCCCGCCTTTCACGAGGAGCCTGACCCCGCGCAAAGCCCCCGGCAGCGAATTTGAATCTCAAAAGGGCTCCGGGAGCCGAGCCCTGACCTTCAACCCTCGGGTCAGCCCCTCCACGCCACCGCCACCACCCCCGGGATCCCCCCCCCCCCCCAACCCCTTCCGGCCACCGGGGGACGAGCGGAGTGGCCCCGGTGGCCGCGGGTGGCATCGCCGCCGCCGCCGCTCGGTGCCAGCGCGGCTGCCCCGGGCAGGGCCCGGCTTTGATGCGGCCCCGGCGGGGGCGGGCGCGGGGAGGTGACCCCGATTCGGAGGATCCTGGAGAGGGGGCGGGGAGGAGCTGGTTGCTTGAATTCCCACAGCTCTGCGGCCCTGAATCCTGAATTATCCCTGTATCCCGAGTTATCCCTGTATCCCTGAATCCTGAATTATCCCTGTATCCCTGAATCCTGAATTATCCCCACAGCCCTGAGTCCTGAATTATCCCTGTATTCCTGAATCCTGAGTTATCCCTGTATCCCGAGTTATCCCTGTATCCCTGAATCCTGAATTATCCCCACAGCCCTGAATCGGGAATTATCCCTGTATCCCTGAATCCTGAGTTATCCCCACAGCCCTGAGTCCTGAGTTATCCCTGTATCCCTGAGTCCTGAGTTATCCCCACAGCCCTGCATCCTGAATTATCCCTGTATCCCTGAATCCTGAATTATCCCTGTATTCCTGAGTCCTGAATTATCCCCACAGCCCTGAATCCTGAATTATCCCCACAGCCCTGAATCCTGAATTATCCCTGTATCCCTGAATCCTGAGTTATCCCTGTATTCCTGAGTCCCGAATTATCCCCACAGCCCTGCATCCTGAATTATCCCTGTATCCCTGAATCCTGAGTTATCCCCACAGCCCTGAGTCCTGAGTTATCCCTGTATCCCTGAGTCCTGAGTTATCCCCACAGCCCTGCATCCTGAATTATCCCTGTATCCCTGAATCCTGAATTATCCCTGTATTCCTGAGTCCTGAATTATCCCCACAGCCCTGAGTCCCGAATTATCCCCACAGCCCTGCATCCTGAATTATCCCTGTATCCCTGAATCCTGAGTTATCCCTGTATCCTTGAATCCTGAATTATCCCTGTATCCCTGAATCCTGAATTATCCCCACAGCCCTGCATCCCGAGTTATCCCTGTATTCCTGAATCCTGAATTATCCCTGTATTCCTGAATCCTGAGTTACCCCACAGCCCTGAATCCTGAATTATCCCTGTATCCCTGAATCCTGAATTATCCCTGTATCCCTGAATCCTGAATTATCCCCACAGCCCTGAATCCCGAGTTATCCCTGTATCCCTGAATCCTGAGTTATCCCTGTATTCCTGAATCCTGAGTTATCCCCACAGCCCTGAATCCTGAATTATCCCTGTATCCCTGAATCCTGAGTTATCCCTGTATTCCTGAATCCTGAATTATCCCCACAGCCCTGAATCCTGAATTATCCCTGTATCCCTGAATCCTGAGTTATCCCTGTATCCCTGAATCCTGAATTATCCCCACAGCCCTGAATCCTGAATTATCCCTGTATCCCTGAATCCTGAGTTATCCCTGTATCCCTGAATCCTGAATTATCCCCACAGCCCTGAATCCTGAGTTATCCCTGTATTCCTGAATCCTGAATTATCCCCACAGCCCTGAATCCCGAGTTATCCCTGTATCCCTGAATCCTGAATTATCCCTGTATTCCTGAATCCTGAATTATCCCCACAGCCCTGAATCCCGAGTTATCCCTGTATCCCTGAATCCTGAATTATCCCTGTATCCCTGAATCCTGAGTTATCCCCACAGCCCTGCGTCCTGCATCCCCATAGCCCTGGAAAATCACATCCCCATATCCCTGCATCCCCAAATCCCTGAATCCTGCGTTCCCACATCCCCACATCCCTGCTCATTTGCATCCCTGCATCCCCACAGCTCTGCATCCCCAAATCCCCGAATTCCCGAATCCCGTGATCCCTGCATCCCCACATCCCGGCAATCCCTGCATCCCCAAATTCCCAAATCCCTGCATCCCACAGCTCCACATCCCCAAATCCCTGCACTCCCAAATCCCCACATCCCAAATCCCCGCACCCCCGTCTCTGTCTCCCAGCCCTGTCCACCGCCAGAATTCCAGATGCTGATCCCTGGAGCCTTGAACTCTTCTCTGGAATCCCTCCAGGGGAAATCCAGCCCCCATAAATCCCATAAATCCCATTCCATCCCATAAATCCCATAAATCCCATCCCATCCATCCCATCCAATCCACCCCATCCTACCCCATCCCATCCCGTCCCATCCCATCCCATCCCATCCCATCCCATCCCATCCCATCCCATCCCATCCCATCCCATCCCATCCTATCCCGTCCCGTCCCGTCCCGTCCCATCCCATCCCATCCCATCCCATCCCATCCCATCCCATCCCATCCCATCCCATCCCATCCTATCCCGTCCCGTCCCGTCCCGTCCCGTCCCATCCCATCCCATCCCATAAATCCCATGAATCCCATAAATCCCATCCCATCCTATCCCATCCCATAAATCCCACAAATCCCATAAATCCCACCCCATCCCACCCATCCCATCCCATCCCATCCCATCAATCCCATCAATCCCACCCCATCCCATCCCCCGCTCCGTGCCTCAGTTTCCCCATCCCCCAACCCCCCGCCCCCGCCCCCATTATCCCCCATCCATCATTCCAGGCTGGACGGGCTCGCGCAGATCCCTCCTTTTCCCGATCCCCGCCGATTCTCCCGGCCCGGCGCTCGCCGCTCCCGTCCCTGCCGGGCACGGAGGTGCCAACGGCTGCCGCCATCACCTCTGATCCGGCGCCGGCGGCACCCGAGCGGCGTCAGCTGCGCGGAGACACCGCTGGGAGGGGGACCCGGCCTTTGTCCCCAACCCCGCTGGGGACAAACCCAGCCGGGGGTCCCGGAGCTGAGCCCCCGAGCCCCAAAAACCAAACGACCCCAAAAGCGGCGGGGCTGAGCCACGGGGTTGTTATTTGGGGTTAAAGCGGGCACGCCGTGCTTTGCTGGGAGGGTTTGGGGGTTCTCCTGGGGGTTTGGGGGGGGGGGGGTCTTCCAGGGTTTTGGGGGTTCTTCTGGAGTTTTGCGGGGGTCTTCTGTGGTTTTTGGGGGTTTTCCAGCGGTTTTGTGGGGTCTCCAGCGGTTTTTGGGGGGTCTCCTTGGGTTTTGTGGGGTCTCCAGTGGTTTTTGGGGGGCTCTTCTGGGGTTTTTGGGGTTTTTCCAGCGGTTTTTGGGGGCTCTTCTGGGGTTTTTGCGGGTTCTCCAGTGGTTTTTGTGGGTTCTGCAGGGTTTTTAGGGGGTCTCCAGCTGTTTTTGGGGGTTCTGCAGGGGTTTTGTGAGGTCTCCAGCAGTTTTTGTGGTGTCTCCAGCGGTTTTTGGGGGTCTCCAGCGGTTTTTGGGGGGTCTCCTGGGGGGTTTTGGGGGGTCTCCAGCGGTTTTTGGAGGTTCTCCAGCGGTTTTTGGGGGGTGTCCTGGGGTTTTTTTGGGTTCTGCAGGGGGTTTCGTGGGGTCTCCAGCGGTTTTTGAGGGATATGCAGGGGTTTTTGGGGGGTCTCCTGGGGATTTTTGGGGTCTCCAGCGGTTTTTTGTGGGGTCTCCAGCAGTTTTTCTGGGGCCTCCAAGAATTTTTGTGGGTTCTTCAGGAGTTTTTTGAGTTCTCCTGGGATTTTTTGAGTTCTCAGGGGGTTTTATTGCGTTCTCCAGGAATTTTTATGCATTCCCCAGGGAGTTTTTGTGTGTCCTCCGTGGTGGGGTTTTTTTTCCTGGGCTTCTCCAGGTGTTTTTGTGGGTTCTCCGGGGATCTTCCCGGCCTTCTCCAGGAAGTTTTTGGGGTGTCTAGATGCAGGTCTCGCCGCCCTGCTGGAGGCCGCGCAGTTTGCGGGCCAGCGCCTGCTCCCTCCGGCCGTGCTGCCTCCGCAGCGCTCCCGCCTGCGCCTCCAGGCGCCGCAGCTGCTCCGCCTGCCTGCGCCGGGCCCCGCGGTGCGCCAGGGCCAGGGAGCTGCGGGGACACGGCGGGAGGCGGGGGGATCAGGGATCCGGGGATTTGGGGATTCAGAGATTCAAGGATTCGGGGATTCGGGGGTTTAGGGAGCTGCGGGGACACGGGGGGATGCGGGAGTTCAGGGATTCAGGGATTCGGGGATTCAGAGATTCAAAGATTCGGGGATTCGGGGGTTTAGGGAGCTGCGGGGACACGGCGGGATGCGGGGGTTCAGGGATCATGGGATTCGGGGAGTCGGGGATTCAGGGATTCAGGGGTTTAGGGAGTCGGGGATTTAGGGAGTCGGGGATTCAGGGATCATGGGATTTAAGGAGCTGCGGGGACACGGGGGGATGCGGGGGTTCAGGGATCATGGGATTCAGGGATCATGGGATTCGGGGATTCAGGGATTCAGGGATTTAGGGAGTCGGGGATTCAGGGATTCAGGGATTCGGGGGTTTAGGGAGCTGCAGGGGACACGGGGGGATGCGGGAGTTCAGGGATCATGGGATTCAGGGATTCGGGGATTTAGGGAGTCGGGGATTCAGGGATTCAGGGATTCGGGGGTTTAGGGAGCTGCAGGGGACACGGGGGGATGCGGGAGTTCAGGGATCATGGGATTCAGGGATTCGGGGATTTAGGGAGTCGGGGATTCAGGGATTCAGGGATTCGGGGGTTTAGGGAGCTGCAGGGGACACGGGGGGATGCGGGAGTTCAGGGATCATGGGATTCAGGGGGTCCGGGATTCGGGGAGTCGGGGATTCAGGGATTTAGGGAGTCGGGGATTTAGGGATTCGGGGGTTTAGGGAGCTGCGGGGACACGGGGGGATGCGGGGGTTCAGGGGTCATGGGATTCGGGGATCATAGGATTCGGGGAGTCGGGGATTTAGGGATTCGGGGGGTCGGGGATTCAGGGGTTTAGGGAGTCGGGGATTTAGGGAGTCGGGGGTTCAGGGATTTAGGGATTCAGGGATTCAGGGAGCTGCGGGGGACACGGCGGGGATGCGGGGGATCAGGGATCATGGGATTCAGGGATTTAGGGAGTCGGGGAGTCGGGGATTTAGGGGTTTAGGGAGCTGCGGGGGACACGGCGGGATGCGGGGGTTCAGGGGTCATGGGATTCGGGGATTTAGGGAGTCGGGGATTCAGGGATCATGGGGTTCAGGGATTTAGGGATTCAGGGGTCTAGGGATTCAGGGATCATGGGATTCAAGGATTTAGGGATCTGGGGAGTCGGGGGATCCAGGGGTTCAGGGATCATGGGATTCAGGGAGTCGGGGATTAAGGGAGCTGTGGGGGACACAAGGATTCAGGGATCATGGGATTCAGGGAGTCGGGGATTTAGGGATTCAGGGATTCAGGGAGTCGGGGATTTAGGGATTCAGGGGTTTAGGGAGCTGCGGGGGACACGGGGATTCGGGGATTCAGGGAGTCGGGGGATTCAGGGATTTAGGGAGTCGGGGGACCCGGGGGAGCCAGGGATTCAGGGATCTGGGGAGTCGGGGGATTCAGGAATTCAGGGATTTAGGGAGCCGGGGGAGCCGGGGGTTCAGGGATTTAAGGATTTAGGGAGTCGGGGGATTCAGGGATCTAGGAATTTGGGGATTTAGGGAGTCAGGGGATGGAGGGGAGTCAGGGGACTGAGGAGACCCAGAGCATCCGGGTGACACACGGGACATCGGATCTGCAGGGGACCCAGCGCACTCAGGGGACCCAGAGCACCCAGGGGACACAGGGGACACAGGGGACCCACAGCACCCAGGGGATCCAGGGGACCCAGAGCACCCAGGGGACACAGGGGACACAGGGAATGTGGGATATCCAAAGGATCCAGGGCACCCACACGATCCAAGGGACCCAGAGCACCCAGGGGACCCAGGGGACCCAGAGCACCCAGGGGATCCAGAGCACCCAGGGGATCCAGAGCACCCAGGGGATCCAGAGGACCCAGAGCACCCAGGGGACACAGGGGACCCAGGGGACCCAGAGCACCCAGAGCACCCAGGGGACCCAGGGAATGTGGGATATCCGAGGGATCCAGGGCACCCACACGATCCAAGGGACCCAGAGCACCCAGGGGACCCAGAGCACCCAGGGGACCCAGGGGATCCAGGGGATCCAGGGGATCCAGGGGACCCAGAGCACCCAGGGGACCCAGAGCACCCAGGGGATCCAGGGGATCCAGGGGATCCAGGGGACCCAGAGCACCCAGGGGACCCAGAGCACCCAGGGGACACAGGGGACACAGGGAATGTGGGATATCCAAAGGATCCAGGGCACCCACACGATCCAAGGGACCCAGAGCACCCAGGGGACCCAGGGGACCCAGAGCACCCAGGGGATCCAGAGGACCCAGAGCACCCAGGGGACACAGGGGACCCAGGGGACCCAGAGCACCCAGGGGATCCAGGGGACCCAGGGGATCCAGAGGACCCAGAGCACCCAGGGGACACAGGGGACCCAGGGGACCCAGAGCACCCAGGGGATCCAGGGGACCCAGAGCACCCAGAGCACCCAGGGGACCCAGGGAATGTGGGATATCCGAGGGATCCAGGGCACCCACACGATCCAAGGGACCCAGAGCACCCAGGGGACCCAGAGCACCCAGGGGACCCAGGGGATCCAGGGGATCCAGGGGACCCAGAGCACCCAGGGGATCCAGGGGACCCAGGGGACCCAGGGAATGTGGGATATCCGAGGGATCCAGGGCACCCACCCGATCCAAGGGACCCAGGGCACAGAGGGCACAGGATATCCATGGGATCCAAGGGACACGGGGCACCCATGGCACCCAAGGGGACCCAGGGGACCCCGCCGCCCACCCCGCGGGCCCCCCGTGCCCACCGGTGCGCCTGGCAGAGCTCCGCGGCGGCCGCGCCGCTCTGCGCCTGCTGGGCCCGGCTGGCAGCGCTGCCCCGCTCCAGGGCCAGCGCCAGATCCTGCGCCCGGCGCCGCAGCTGCTCCGTCCTGGCCACAGCGGGCCACCGGGGCCACCGCGGGTCACCGGGGCCACCGCGGGTCACCAGGGCCACTGCGGGCCACCGGGGCCACCGCGGGCCACCGGGGCCACCGCGGGCCACCGGGGCCACCGCGGGTCACCAGGGCCACCGCGGGCCACCGGGGCCACCGCGGGCCACCGGGACCACCGCGGGCCACCACCGTGCCATGCCCGGCCCCGCACCATTCCCGGCCCCACACCATTCCCAATCCCAGAGAATTCCCAATCCCGCACCATTCCCAGCCCCACACCGTTCCCAATCCCAGAGAATTTCCGACCCCACACCATTCCCAATCCCACATCATTCCCGATCCCAGAGAATTCCCAATCCCACACCATTCCCAACCCCACACCATTCCCAATCCCAGAGAATTCCCAGTCCCACACCATTACCATCCCCACACCATTACCATCCCCACACCATTCCCAACCCCACACCATTCCCAATCCCAGAAAATTCCCAACCCCACACCATTCCCAATCCCACACCATTCCAGTCCCACAGAATTCCCAACCCCACACCATTCCCAATCCCAGAGAATTCCCAACCCCACACCATTACCATCCCCACACCATTCCCAACCCCACACCATTCCCAATCCCACACCATTCCCGATCCCACACCATTCCCGATCCCACAGAACTCCCAATCCCACACCATTCCCGATCCCACACCATTCCCAACCCCACACCATTCCCGATCCCACACCATTCCCAGCCCCACAGAATTCCCAGCCCCACACCATTCCCAATCCCACACCATTCCAGTCCCACAGAATTCCCAACCCCACAGAATTCCCAATCCCACACCATTCCCAGCCCCACACCATTCCCAACCCCACACCATTCCCAATCCCACACCATTCCCAACCCCACAGAATTCCCAATCCCACACCATTCCCGATCCCACACCATTCCCAACCCCACAGAATTCCCAATCCCACACCATTCCCGATCCCACACCATTCCCAGCCCCACAGAATTCCCAATCCCACAGAATTCCCAGCCCCACAGAACTCCCAATCCCACACCATTCCCAGCCCCACAGAATTCCCAATCCCACAGAATTCCCAGCCCCACAGAATTCCCAACCCCACACCATTCCCAGCCCTCACCTGGCCCGGATCCGGAGCAGCTCCTCCCTGGTTCTCTCCACATCCGGAGGGTTCCGTGGAGCCATCGCTGCCCCCCCGGCCGATCTGGGCACCCCACAGAGATTTTGGGGGTGTCTCCCACCCCTCGGGAACCCCCAAATCCCGGGGAATGTCCCATGGGAGCCATCCCTACCTCCTCGGAGCTGCTGGAGCTGCTGGAGCTGCTGGAGGGCTCATCCCGATCCCGATCCCGATCCCGCTCCCGCTGCCGGTGCTGGAGCACCAGGCGCAGGGCGGCTTCCTGGGGTCCCTGCGCGGCCACCAGCAGGTCCAGGGCCCGCTTCTCCCACTGCGCCAACTGCAGCCGCGTCCGCAGCTCGGCCAGAGCCTCCTGGGCACCGCGGGGGCATCACCGTGGGCCGGGGAAACTGAGGCACGGCCGGGGGGAGCCAGGGGGGAGCCAGGAGGGATCCAGGGGGGAGCCAGGGAGGGATTCAGGGAGGGAGCCAGGGGGGAGCCAGGGAGGGATTCAGGGAGGGAGCCAGGGGGGAGCCAGGGAGGGATTCAGGGAGGGAGCCAGGGGGGAGCCAGGAGGGATCCAGGAGGGAGCCAGGGAGGGAGCCAGGGAGGGATTCAGGGGGGGAGCCAGGAGGGAGCCAGGGAGGGATCCAGGGAGGAGCCAGGGAGGGAGCCAGGGAGGGATTCAGGGGGGGAGCCAGGAGGGAGCCAGGGAGGGATCCAGGGGGGAGCCAGGGAGGGATTCAGGGAGGGAGCCAGGGGGGAGCCAGGAGGGATCCAGGGGGGAGCCAGGGAGGGAGCCAGGGAGGGATTCAGGGGGGGAGCCAGGAGGGAGCCAGGGAGGGATCCAGGGGGGAGCCAGGGAGGGAGCCAGGGAGGGATTCAGGGGGGGAGCCAGGAGGGAGCCAGGGAGGGATCCAGGGGGGAGCCAGGGAGGGAGCCAGGGAGGGAGCCAGGGGGGAGCCAGGAGGGATCCAGGAGGGAGCCAGGGAGGGAGCCAGGGAGGGATTCAGGGGGGGAGCCAGGAGGGAGCCAGGGAGGGATCCAGGGGGGAGCCAGGGAGGGATTCAGGGAGGGAGCCAGGGGGGAGCCAGGAGGGATCCAGGGGGGAGCCAGGGAGGGAGCCAGGGAGGGATCCAGGAGGGATCCAGGGAGGGAGCCAGGAGGGAGCCAGGGAGGGATCCAGGGGGGAGCCAGGGAGGGATTCAGGGGGGAGCCAGGGGGGAGCCAGGAGGGATCCAGGGAGGGATTCAGGGGGGAGCCAGGGAGGGATTCAGGGAGGGATTCAGGGAGGGATTCAGGAGGGAGCCAGGGGGGAGCCAGGAGGGATCCAGGAGGGAGCCAGGGAGGGATTCAGGGAGGGATTCAGGGAGGGAGCCAGGGGGGAGCCAGGAGGGATCCAGGAGGGAGCCAGGGAGGGATTCAGGGAGGGATTCAGGGAGGGATTCAGGAGGGAGCCAGGGGGGAGCCAGGGAGGGATTCAGGAGGGATCCAGGGGGGAGCCAGGGAGGGATTCAGGGGGGAGCCAGGGAGGGATTCAGGGGGGGATCCAGGGAGGGATCCAGGGAGGGATTCAGGGAGGGATTCAGGGAGGGATTCAGGGGGGATTCAGGGAAGGACGCAGGGAGGGATCAAAGGAAGGATCCAGGGAAGGACCATGGGAAGGACCCAGGGCGGGATCCAGGGAGGGATCCAGGGAAGGACCCAGGGAGGGATCCAAGGAAGGATCCAGGGAAGGATCCAGGGAACAACCCAGGGCGGGATCCAGGGAGGGATCCAGGGAAGGACCCAGGGAGGGATCCAAGGAAGGATCCAGGGAAGGATCCAGGGAAGGACCCAGGGAGGGATCCAGGGAGGGATCCAGGGAAGGACCCAGGGCGGGATCCAGGGAAGGATCCAGGGAAGGACCCAGGGAGGGATCCAAGGAAGGATCCAGGGAAGGATCCAGGGAAGGACCCAGGGAGGGATCCAGGGAGGGATCCAGGGAGGGATCCAGGGAAGGATCCAGGGAAGGACCCAGGGCGGGATCCAGAGCAGGATCCAGGGAAGGATCCAGGGAAGGATCCAGGGAAGGACCCAGGGCGGGATCCAGGGAGGGATCCAGGGAAGGACCCAGGGAGGGATCCAGAGCAGGATCCAAGGAAGGACCCAGGGAAGGACCCAGGGCGGGATTCAGGGCGGGATTCAGGGCGGGATCCAGGGCAGGATCCAGGGAAGGATCCGGGGAGCGGCCCAGGGCAGGATCCAGGGCAGGACCCAGGGCGGGATCCGGGGCAGGACCCAGGGCGGGATCCAGGGCAGGATCCAGGGCGGGATCCCAATCCCACCTTGAGCACCACCAGCTCCCGCAGCAGCTCCGCCTTCTCGGGCCGCCTCCAGCCGGGCAGCAGCAGCGCCCGCGCGTCCCGCAGCGCCCGCTCCGCCCGAGCTCGGGGGTCCCGACCCCGGGGGGGCCCGGCGGGTTCGGGGGTGTCCAGCAGGGACCCCTCCACCACCGCCTGCTCGGCGCGGAGCCGCCGGATGTGTTCCCGCAGCGCTCCCTCCTCCATGCCCCGGCAGCTGCGGGGTGGGCACGGGGCGCGGTGGGCACGGGGGTACCCCGGGGGTGGCTCAGGGAGGGGACCCAGCGAGCCCCGGTACCTGTGTGCGCTGTCCGCGCTGTCCCCCCGCTTGTCCGGCTCCGGTGGCTCCGGTGTGGCGGGGCCGGGTCCCGGTGCGTGGCCCGGGCTCGGCTCCGTCGCTGTTCCTGGGCACGGGGCGGGCACGGTGCGGGGGTGTCCCCCTGCCCAGCGGTGGCCGCAGGGGCCGTGCGGGGCATTGGGGTCTCCACGCCCTCCCTGCATCCCCCCCCCGCATTCCCCAGTATCCCCCAGTGCCCTCCCAGCATCCTCCCCAGCACTCCCAGTATCCCCCAGTCCCCCCCCAGTCCCGCCGTGCCCCTCCCCCAGTGTCACTCACCCCCACGGGTGCCGTCCTCCTCCGGTGTCCCCTTTGCCCGCACCAGCTCCAGGAGGGCGGCGTAGGCCCCCCCGCAGCGCTCGCTGGGGGACGGGGGGCTCAGGGGGGACTGTCCCCATCTCTGTCCCCATCCCTGTCCCCGTCTCTGTCCCCATCTCTGTCCCCATCCCTGTCCCCATTCCTGTCCCGAGGGGCTCAGGGGGGACTGTCCCCATCTCTGTCCCCATCCCTGTCCCCATTCCTGTCCCGAGGGGCTCAGGGGGGACTGTCCCCATCTCTGTCCCCATCCCTGTCCCCGTCTCTGTCCCCATCCCTGTCCCCATCCTTGTCCCCATCCCTGTCCCCATCCCTGTCCCCATTCCTGTCCCGAGGGGCTCAGGGGGGACTGTCCCCATCTCTGTCCCCATCCCTGTCCCCATTCCTATCCCGAGGGGCTCAGGGGGGACTGTCCCCATCCCTGTCCCCATCCTGTCCCCATCCTGTCCCCATCCCAAGGGTCTCAGGGAGACTGTCCCCATCCTTGTCTCCATCCCCTCCCTGTCCCCTCCCCGTCCCCATCCCCTCCTTGTCCCTGTCCTCTCCCTGTCCCATCCCCTCCCCGTCCCCTCCCTGTCCCCTTCATGTCGCCATCCCGATCCGTCCCATCCCCGTCCCCATCCCCTCCCTGTCCCACACCTGTCCCCATCCCCACCCCATCCCCATCCCATTCCTGTCCCCATCCCCTCCCTGGTCCCATCCCCTCCCTGTCCCCATCTCTGTCCCCTCCCTGTCCCCATCCCTGCCCCCATCCCCTCCCTGTCCCCATCCCTGCCCCCATCCCCTCCCTGTCCCCATCCCTGCCCCCATCCTCATCCTCTCCCTGTTCCCATCCCATCCCTGTCCCCTCCCTGTCCCCACCTGTCCCCTTCCTGTCGCCATCCCGATCCGTCCCATCCCTGTCCCCATCCCATCCCCATCCCCTCCCTGTCCCCATCCCCTCCGTGCCCCATCCCCTCCCCATCCCCTCCCTCTCCCCATCCCTGTCCTCATCCTCTCCCCATCCCCTCCCTGTGCCCTCCCTGTCCCATCCCATCCCATCCCCTCCCTGTGCCCTCCCCATCCCCTCCCCTCCCCATCCCCGTCCCCATCCCCATCCCCTCCCTGTCCCCTCCCCATCCCCATCCCCATCCCCTCCCCCATCCCCATCCCCATCCCCATCCCCATCCCCATCCCCATCCCCATCCCCATCCCCTCCCCATCCCCTCCCCATCCCCATCCCCTCCCTGTCCCATCCTCTCCCCATCCCCTCCCCATCCCCATCCCCTCCCCATCCCCATCCCCGTCCCCTCCCGGTCCCACCTGCAGCGCAGCGCCAGGCGCAGGGCGGTGCAGCGGGACTCGCGCTGTCCCAGCTCCATGCTCAGCCGCTCCGCCTCGCCCTTGCACTCGCCGAACGCGGCCGCCAGCTCCCGGTTCTGCTCCTGCAGCCGCGCCAGGCACCTGCGGCCCGCCCAACCCCGCCGTCACCGCCGCCGTGCCTCAGTTTCCCCACCGGAGAGGGCACGGGGGGTGTGGGGGGGACTCACCCCTCCAGCTGCTGCACCCGCTCCTCCTGCTCCCGGCTGCCTCCCGCCGAGGCTTGTGGGGACAGCGCGGTGTGGGGCTGGGTCCCGAGCGGTTGGACATCGAGGGGCTGCATCCCGTGGGGTTTTATCCCGTGGGGCTGCGTCCCGTGGGGTTCAGAGCCGTGAGGCTGCATCCCGTGGGGTTTTATCCCGAGGGGCTGCATCCCGTGGGATTTTATCCCTTGGGGCTGCATTCCGTGGGGTTTTATCCCGTGGGGTTTTATCCCGTGGGGCTGCATCCCGTGGGGTTTTATCCCGTGGGGTTTTATCCCTTGGGGTTTTATCCCGTGGGGTTTTATCCCTTGGGGCTGCATTCCGTGGGGTTTTATCCCGTGGGGCTACGTCCCGTGGGGTTTTATCCCGTGGGGTTTTATCCCGTGGGATTTTATCCCTTGGGGCTGCATTCCGTGGGGTTTTATCCCGTGGGGCTGCATTCCGTGGGGTTTTATCCCGTGGGGCTACGTCCCGTGGGGTTTTATCCCGTGGGGTTTTATCCCGTGGGGCCGAGCATCGTCGTCCCCGCGGGTCACATCCTGCAGAGGGCACACCCAGAGCCCCGTGCCAGGGCAGGATCCCCCAAAAACCCCCGTGCCCCAGCCCCGCACTCACCCGGTGCCCCGAGGGGCTGCTGAGCCCGGGGGTGCCACCGATCCCGGGGCTGTCACGGATCCCGGGGGTGTCACGGATCCCGGGGGTGTCACGGATCCCGGGGGTGTCACCGATGCCGGGGGTGTCACCGATGCCGGGGGTGCCACCGATCCCGGGGGTGCCACCGACCCCGGGGATGTCACCGATGCCGGGGGTGCCACCGATGCCGGGGGTGTCACCGCCAGACTCCCCCGGCTCCTCCAGCCTGGCCAGAGCCTCCCGCAGGTCCCGCACCTGAACCGGACACCGCGTTCAGCACCGGGGCCGCTCTGCTGGCACCCCGGAGGTGGCACCCGGTGTCCCCCTCCCTCACCCACCTTGCCCTGCAGGCGGTCCCGGTCGCCCCGCAGCGCTCGCAGCGCGGCCGTGGCCTGGCCCAGCTCCTCGTCCCGGTGCCCCAGGGCCGCCCGCAGGCTCGCGTTCCTCGCCGCCTCTGTCGCCACCTCCGCCGGTAGCCCCTGACCCGCCGCCACCTCCGGCCACCACCGGCGGGCCCAGCCCGGTGTCCGGCTCAGCTCGTCCAGGCTCTGGGAATAGCAGGCTGGTCGGGCAGTGCCCATCTGCTCGCTGTGGGCACTGCGGGGGTGGTTTTGGGGTCACAGCCACACCGGGAGCCCCCCGGTTTTGGGGTCATAGCCATGCTGGGAGTCCCCGGGTTTTGGGGTCACAGCCGTGCCAGGATCGCCCCGGTTTTGGGGTCACAGCCGTGCCAGGATCACTCCCCGGTTTTGGGGTCACAGCCGTGCCAGGATCGCCGGGTTTTGGGGTCACAGCCACAGCGGGATCACCCGGTTTTGGAGTCACAGCCATGCTGGGATCGCCCCCCAGTTTTGGGGTCACAGCCACACCAGAGGTCCCCGGGTTCTGGGGTCACAGCCACACCGGGAGTCCCCGGGTTTTGGGGTCACAGCCATGCCAGGATCGCCCCCCAGTTTTGGGGTCACAGCCACACTGGGAGTCCCCGGTTTTGGGGTCACAACCATGTCGGGATCGCCCCTGAACCCCCCAGTTTTGGGGTCACAACCACACCGGGAGTCCCCCGGTTTTGGGGTCACAGCCATGCCAGGATCGCCCCCCAGTTTTGGGGTCACAACCACACCGGGAGCCCCCCAGTTTTGGGGTCACAGCCATGCCAGGATCGCCCCCCAGTTTTGGGGTCACAACCACACCGGGAGCCCCCCAGTTTTGGGGTCACAGCCATGCCAGGATCGCCCCCCAGTTTTGGGGTCACAACCACACCGGGAGTCCCCCGGTTTGGGGGTCACAACCACACCGGGAGTCCCCGGGTTTTGGGGTCACAGCCACGCCAGGATCGCCCCCCAGTTTTGGGGTCACAACCACACCGGGAGCCCCCCAGTTTTGGGGTCACAGCCATGCCAGGATCGCCCCCCAATTTTGGGGTCACAACCACACCGGGACCCCCTGAGCCCCTCCAGGCTCACCTTGACCACTCGGTGCCAAGCCTCGCCGGGCAGTGGCCACGCTGCCGGCGGCTGCCGGTGCCGGGAGAACACGGCGCGTTCCAGGGAGCTCACGGCGTGCTGGAGGTCCTCGAAGAGATCCGGGCTGCGCTCTGGGGACAGGGCCAGGGCCGGGATCCGCGCTGGCACAGCACGGAACGGCACCCGCGGGCCGGCGGCACGGGCGGAACGCAGCGCTCACCGTCCTGCCCGGTGCCACCGCGGTGTCGCGGGGCTGAGCTGGCAGCGGGGACAGCGGGGACCGCGGCGGTGGCCTGGCAGCCGTGCTCGTGGTCGCTGTGGGGTGACGAAGGGCGGAGTGAGGGGGTGGCACCGTCGCGGTGTCCCCGCGGTGTCGCCGGGGGCGGTGCCGGTGCCGGTACCTGGCGGGGCGGTGCTGTGGCCGCTGTTGTGGCCGGGTCACCGCGGCTAGTAGCCCCAGCTTGTAGCGCAGGATGTGCTCGCCGTCACCTGCCACGTCCTCGTCATCATCATCCTCATCATCATCCTCATCCCTCTCCTCCTCCCATGGGGACCGGGGCGCGGTGTCCGTGCCCTGGCCAGCAGCGGGGTCACAGCGGGTGGCACCCGCCGGGCTTTCCTGGGATAAGGATGAGCTCTGGCCACCAGCCCGCTCGGCCACGGCCTCATCCCGCTGTCCAGACCGGGAATTCCAGCCGGGAGCCCAGCGCGAGGAGCCCCACGGCCATCAGGGTGGGGTCAGCCCTGCGGTGCCCGCTCACCTTCTCCATGCCGGGATGGTCCTGCCTGGAATTCCCTGTGCCCGCCCGGCTCTCGGCACGTCCCGGTGCCACTCGGAGGGTCCCAAGAGGTGCCGGTGCCACTCGGAGGGTACTGGCACGTCCCAGTTCCTCGCTGGGGGTTCCAACACGTCCTGGCTCCACACAAAAAGTCCCAGGACGTCCCAGTTCCACAGCGAAGGTCCTGGTACCTCCTGGTTCCAAACCGGGAGTCCCAGTATGTCCCAGTTGCGCGCCGGGGTTCCAGCAGGTCCTGGTTCCACCCTGGTGTCCGGGCAAGTCCCAGTTCCACACCGAAGGTCCCGCTCTATCCCAGTTCCCCCCCGGGATCCCAGCAGGTCCCAGTTCCACACAGTCGGACCCATTCCATCCCAGTCCCACACCGAGAGTCCCGGCGCAGCCCAGTTCCATCCCCGGAGTTCCTGTTGTATCCCAGTTCCACCCTGGGGTTCCTGTTCTATCCCAGTTCCATCCACGGGTTCCCGTTCTATCCCAGTTCCGTCCCCGGGTTCCTGTTCTATCCCAGTTCCGTCCCCGGGTTCCTGTTCTATCCCAGTTCCATCCACGGGTTCCTGTTGTATCCCAGTTCCGTCCCCGGGTTCCTGTTCTATCCCAGTTCTGTCCCCGGGGTTCCTGTTCTATCCCAGTTCAATCCCCGGGTTCCTGTTCTATCCCAGTTCCGTCCCCGGGGTTCCTGTTCTATCCCAGTTCTGTCCCCGGGGTTCCTGTTCTATCCCAGTTCTATCCCAGTTCCGTCCCCGGGTTCCTGTTCTATCCCAGTTCCGTCCCCGGGTTCCTGTTCTATCCCAGTTCTGTCCCCGGGGTTCCTGTTCTATCCCAGTTCTGTCCCTGGAGTTCCCATTCTATCCCAGTTCCATCCCCGGGGTTCCTGTTCTATCCCAGTTCCGTCCCCGGGTTCCTGTTCTATCCCAGTTCCATCCCCGGGGTTCCTGTTCTATCCCAGTTCAATCCCCGGGTTCCTGTTCTATCCCAGTTCCGTCCCCGGGTTCCTGTTCTATCCCAGTTCCGTCCCCGGGGTTCCTGTTCTATCCCAGTTCTATCCCAGTTCCGTCCCCGGGGTTCCTGTTCTATCCCAGTTCCGTCCCCGGGGTTCCTGTTCTATCCCAGTTCCATCCCCGGGGTTCCCATTCTATCCCAGTTCAATCCCCGGGTTCCTGTTCTATCCCAGTTCCACCCTGGAGTTCCCATTCTATCCCAGTTCAATCCCCGGGTTCCTGTTCTATCCCAGTTCCGTCCCTGGAGTTCCCATTCTATCCCAGTTCCGTCCCCGGGGTTCCTGTTCTATCCAGTTTCATCCCCGGGTTCCTGTTCTATCCCAGTTCCACCCTGGAGTTCCCATTCTATCCCAGTTCAATCCCCGGGTTCCTGTTCTATCCCAGTTCCACCCTGGAGTTCCCATTCTATCCCAGTTCCATCCCCGGTTCCCGTTCTATCCCAGTTCTATCCCAGTTCCATCCCCGGGTTCCTGTTCTATCCCAGTTCCACCCTGGAGTTCCCATTCTATCCCAGTTCCATCCCCAGGTTCCTGTTCTATCCCAGTTCCATCCCCAGGTTCCTGTTCTATCCCAGTTCAATCCCCGGGTTCCTGTTCTATCCCAGTTCCGTCCCCGGGGTTCCTGTTCTATCCCAGTTCCATCCCCGGGGTTCCTGTTCTATCCCAGTTCCGTCCCTGGAGTTCCCATTCTATCCCAGTTCAATCCCCGGGTTCCTGTTCTATCCCAGTTCCGTCCCCGGGGTTCCTGTTCTATCCCAGTTCTATCCCAGTTCCATCCCCGGGGTTCCCATTCTATCCCAGTTCCATCCCCGGGTTCCTGTTCTATCCCAGTTCCACCCTGGAGTTCCCATTCTATCCCAGTTCAATCCCCGGGTTCCTGTTCTATCCCAGTTCCACCCTGGAGTTCCCATTCTATCCCAGTTCCATCCCCGGGTTCCCGTTCTATCCCAGTTCTATCCCAGTTCCATCCCCGGGTTCCTGTTCTATCCCAGTTCCACCCTGGAGTTCCCATTCTATCCCAGTTCCATCCCCGGGTTCCTGTTCTATCCCAGTCCCTCCCCGGGGTTCTTCTATCCCAGTTCCACCCCCGGCTCCCAGCAGCTCCCAGTTCCACCCCGAGGTTCCCATTCTACCCAATCCCACCCCTGGGCTCCCAGCCCATCCCAGTTCCACCCTGGGGTTCCAGCAGCTCCCAGTTCCACCCGAGGGTCCCGTTCTACCTCAATCCCACCCTGGGGTTCTCATTCTACCCCATTCCCACCCCCGGGCTCCCAGCCCGCCCCGGTTCCACGCTGGGGTTCCAGCAGCTCCCAGTCCCACCCCAAGGGTCCCATTCTACCCCAATCCCACCCGAGGGCCCCGTTCTACCCCAGTCCCATCCCCGGGCTCCCAGCAGCTCCAGTCCCACCCTGGGGTTCCCGTTCTACCCCAATCCCACCTCTAGGATCCCGTTCTACCCAATCCCACCCTGGGGTTCCCGTTCTACCCCATTCCCATCCCTATGGTCCCATTCTACCCCATTCCCACCCCCGGGCTCCCAGCAGCTCCCAGTCCCCACCCCAAGGGCCCCATTCTACCCCAATCCCACCCTGGGGTTCCCGTTCTACCCCAGTCCCACCCCCGGTTCCCGTTCTACCCCAATCCCACCCCTGGGCTCCCAGCCTGCCCCAGTTCCACGCTGGGGTTCCAGCAGCTCCCAGTCCCACCTCTAGGATCCCGTTCTACCCCAATCCCACCCTGGGGTTCCCGTTCTATCCCAATCCCACCCCGAGGCTCCCAGCCCGTCCCGGTTCCACGCTGGGGTTCCAGCAGCTCCCGGTTCCACCCCGAGGGTCCCGTTCTACCCCAATCCCACCCCGAGGGCCCCGTTCTACCCCAGTCCCATCCCCGGGCTCCCAGCAGCTCCCAGTCCCACCTCTAGGATCCCGTTCTACCCCAATCCCACCCTGGGGTTCCCGTTCTACCCCAATCCCACCCTGGGGTTCCCGTTCTATCCCAATCCCACCCCGAGGCTCCCAGCCCGTCCCGGTTCCACCCTGGGGTTCCAGCAGCTCCCAGTCCCACCCCGAGGCTCCCGTTCTATCCCAGTTCCATCCCCAGGATCCCATTCCACACTGAGGGTCCATTCTACCCCAATCCCACCCCCGGTTCCCGTTCTACCCCATTCCCACCCCCGGGTTCCAGACCGCCCCGGTTCCACGCTGGGGTTCCAGCAGCTCCCAGTTCCACCCCGAGGGTCCCGTTCTACCCCAATCCCACCCTGGGGTTCCCATTCTACCCCAATCCCACTCCCGGGCTCCCAGCCCGTCCCGGTTCCACGCTGGGGTTCCAGCAGCTCCCAGTCCCACCCCAAGGGCCCCGTTCTACCCCAATCCCACCCCAAGGGCCCCGTTCTACCCCAATCCCACCCTGGGGTTCCCGTTCTATCCCGGTTCCCCCCCATGCTCCCAGCAGCTCCCAGTCCCACCCTGGGGTTCCCGTTCTACCCCAATCCCACCCCGGTTCCCGTTCTACCCCATTCCCATCCCTATGGTCCCATTCTACCCCATTCCCACCCCCGGGCTCCCAGCAGCTCCCAGTCCCACCCCAAGGGCCCCATTCTACCCCAATCCCACCCTGGGGTTCCCGTTCTACCCCATTCCCATCCCTATGGTCCCATTCTACCCCATTCCCACCCCCGGGCTCCCAGCAGCTCCCAGTCCCACCCCAAGGGCCCCATTCTACCCCAATCCCACCCTGGGGTTCCCGTTCTACCCCGGTTCCCCCCCGGGCTCCCAGCAGCTCCCAGTCCCACCCTGGGGTTCCCGTTCTACCCCAATCCCACCCCTGGGCTCCCAGCCTGCTCCAGTTCCACCCTGGGGTCCCAGCAGCTCCCAGTCCCACCCCAAGGGTCCCGTTCTACCCCAATCCCACCCTGGGGTTCCCGTTCTACCCCAGTCCCACCCCTGGGCTCCCAGCCTGCTCCAGTTCCACCCTGGGGTCCCAGCAGCTCCCAGTCCCACCCCAAGGGTCCCGTTCTACCCCAATCCCACCCCTGGGGTTCCCGTTCTACCCCAGTCCCACCCCCGGGCTCCCAGCCCGTCCCGGTTCCACGCTGGGGTTCCAGCAGCTCCCAGTTCCCACCCTGGGGTTCCCGTTCTACCCCAATCCCACCCTGGGGTTCCCGTTCTATCCCGGTTCCCCCCCGGGCTCCCAGCAGCTCCCAGTCCCATCCCAGGGGCCCCATTCTACCCCAATCCCACCCTGGGGTTCCCGTTCCACCCCGGTTCCCCCCCGGGCTCCCAGCAGCTCCCAGTCCCACCCTGGGGTTCCCGTTCTACCCCAATCCCCACCCTGGGCTCCCAGCCCGTCCCGGTTCCCTGACCAAGGCTCCGGCACCTTCCGGCACCTTCCGGCACGTTCCGCCTGCGGCCGCTGCCCTCGGCCTCTCCCGGCCTTGTTCCTGCCGAGATTTCCTCTTCCTTTAACTGTTGAGCTGCCCCGGCTCGGGGCCACCCAGAGGGGCCCTTTTGGGGTGCTCTGCCCCCCAAAAATCCCCCCCATAACCTCCCCAGACCCCCACGAGCCCCCCGCTCTCCCAGGAGGGAGGATGCTCCCAGCCCCAGCCCCCGGAGCATCCCCGGAACACTTTGGGGGTGCGCAGGGGAATTTGGGGGGGATTTGGGGTGGAGGGAGAGGGTTCAGGGGGGCTGGGAGGAGTGTGGGGTGCTCAGGGAGTGGTTTTGGGGTGCTGAGGGTGGATTTGGGGGTGCGGGGGTGGCGTGGGTGGGTGTTGGGGTGGAGCGGGAGGATTTGGGGTGTGGGAGGCGGTTCAGGGGGCGCACGTGGATATTTGGGGTGCAGCGGGGCTGCACATGGATATTTGGGGTGCAGGAGGCGGTTCAGGGGGTGCACACAGATATTTGGGGTGCACGTGGATATTTGGGGTGCTGGAGGCAGTTCAGGGGGGTGCAAACGAACATTTGGGGTGCACACGGATATTTGGGGTGCAGAGGGCGAGGCACAGGGATATTTGGGGTGCACACGAATATTCGGGGTGCAGGTGGATATTCGGGGTGCACCCGGATATTCGGGGTGCACACGGATATTTGGGGTGCACAGGGTGATGCACACGGATATTTGGGGTGCACACGGATATTTGGGGTGCAGGTGGATTTTTGGGGTGCAGAGGGTGATGCACACGGATATTCGGGGTGCACACGGATATTTGGGGTGCAGGTGGATTTTTGGGGTGCAGAGGGTGATGCACACGGATATTTGGGGTGCACACGGATATTTGGGGTGCAGAGGGCGATGCACAGGGATATTCGGGGTGCACACGGGTATTTGGGGTGCAGGTGGATATTCGGGGTGCACCCGGATATTTGGGGTGCCCGTGGATTTTGGGGGGTGCAGAGGGCGATGCCCACGGATATTTGGGGTGCACCCGGATATTTGGGGTGCACGTGGATATTTGGGGTGCACAGGGATATTCGGGGTGCACACGGATATTCGGGGTGCAGGTGGATTTTTGGGGTGCACAAGGTGATGACATGAATATTTGGGGTGCACACGGATTTTTGGGGTGCAGAGGGTGATGCACACGGATATTTGGGGTGTAGGTGGGTATTTGGGGTGCAGAGGGTGATGCAGACGGATATTTGGGGTGCAGGTGGATATTCGGGGTGCACCCGGATACTCGGGGTGCAGGTGGATTTTTGGGGTGCAGAGGGCGATGCACAGGGATATTTGGGGTGCACACGGACATTCGGGGTGCAGGTGGATATTCGGGGTGCACACGGATATTCGGGATGCACAGGGATATTTGGGGTGCACAGGGATATTTGGGGTGCAGGTGGATATTCGGGGTGCACCCGGATATTTGGGGTGCAGAGGGCGATGCACACGGATATTTGGGGTGCACGTGGATACTCGGGGTGCAGGTGGATTTTTGGGGTGCAGAGGGCGATGCACAGGGATATTTGGGGTGCACACGGATTTTTGGGGTGCAAGTGGATATTTGGGGGTGCACAGGGTGATGCAGACGGATATTTGGGGTGCAGAGGGCGATGCACACGGATATTCGGGGTGCACGTGGATATTTGGGGTGCACAAGGTGATGACATGAATATTTGGGGTGCACACGGATATTTGGGGTGCAGAGGGCGATGCAGGTGGATATTTGGGGTGCACACATATTTGGGGTGCACACGGGTATTTGGGGTGCAGGTGGATATTCGGGGTGCACCCGGATATTTGGGGTGCCCGTGGATTTTTGGGGTGCAGAGAGCGATGCCCACGGATATTCGGGGTGCACCCGGATATTTGGGGTGCACAGGGTGATGCACAGGGATATTCGGGGTGCACCCGGATATTTGGGGTGCAGGTGGATATTTGGGGTGCACAGGGCGATGCACGCGGATATTCGGGGTGCACAGGGATATTTGGGGTGCAGAGGGCGATGCAGGTGGATATTCGGGGTGCACAGGATATATGGGGTGCAGAGGGCGATGCACGCGGATATTCGGGGTGCACAGGGATATTTGGGGTGCAGGTGTGTATTTGGGGTGCAGAGGGTGATGCACACGGATATTTGGGGTGCACAGGGATATTTGGGGTGCAGGTGGATATTTGGGGTGCAGAGGGCGATGCCCACGGATATTCGGGGTGCACAGGGCGAGGCACACGGATATTCGGGGTGCACCCGGATATTTGGGGTGCAGAGGGCGATGCCCACGGATATTCGGGGTGCACCCGGATATCGGGGTGCAGGTGGATATTCGGGGTGCAGGAAGCAGCTGCTGAGGGGGGTACACACCATAGTCGGGGTCCGGCAGAGGCGCAGCGCGCTTTAGAGCAGCATTTATGGGGCGGGGGGCGGCCTTTGGGGGGGTCTCGGCCTTTGCCAGGGGGGTCCCTCCCCACCCCGTGGTGGCCGCAGGGCTGTGCAGGGACTACAACTCCCAGCAGCCCCCGCGCGGCGCCGCTTCCGGCGGGACGGGGCGGGGCCCAGAGCGGTGGCGAGCGGTGAGCGCGGGGGGGCGAGCGGGGGGCGAGCGGGGTTTTGGGGGGGCTCAGGGGGGGTCGGGGGGCGACGAGAGTGGGGGGGACGTGGGGGAGGGGGCGTGGAGGAAGGGGGAAATGGTGCAGGGGGTGCGGATTGGGGGGGCGGGGCGTGGGAAAAGGGGTCCGCGGAGTGGGGGGGGAGTGGGGAGGGGGGCTACAAGGGGAGGGGGGGGTCCGGGGGCGGGGGGGGGCCAGAGAGAGACCCCAGAGGGTTTTGGGGTCCCAGGCACACCGAGACCCCCCGATTTTGGGGTCCCAGGCACACAATGACCCCCCGAACCCCCAATTTTGGGGTCCCAGGCACACCGAACCCCCCTGAACCCCCCAATTTTGGGGTCCCGGTTTTGGGGTCCCAATTTTGGGGTCCCAGACACACAATGACCCCCCTGGCCCCCCAATTTTGGGGTCCCAGGCCCCCTGAACTCCCAATTTTGGGGTCCCAGGCACCCCGAACCCCCAATTTTGGGGTCCCAGGCACACAATGACCCCCCGAACTCCCCGGTTTTTGGGGGGGTCCCATTTTTGGGGTCTCAATTTTGGGGTCCCAGCCACACCATGACCCCCCTGCCCCCCAATTTTGGGGTCCCAGGCACCCCGAACCCCAGTTTTGGAGTCCCAGGCACACCATGACCCCCCTGAACCCCCCAATTTTGGGGTCTCAGACACACTGAGCCCTTCCGAACCTCCCGGTTTTGGGGGTCCCATTTTTGGGGTCCCAGGCACACAATGACCCCCCTGCCCCCCCCCAATTTTGGGGTCCCAGGCCCCCTGAACTCCTAATTTTGGGGTCCCAGGCACACCGAGCCCCCCCGAAGCTCCCGGTTTTGGGATACCATTTTTGGGGCCCTAATTTTGGGGTCCCAGGACATCATGACCCCCCCTGCCCCCCCAATTTTGGGGTCCCAGGACACACTGAGCCCCCCCGAACCCCCTGCTATTTCGGTGTGTCCCATTTTTGGGGTCCCAATTTTGGGGTCCCAGACACACAATGACCCCCCGAACCCCCCCCGGTTTTGGGGGTCCCATTTTTTGGGGTCCCAGCCACACCATGACCCCCCTGAACCCCCCAATTTTGGGGTCCCAGACACACTGAGCCCTTCCGAACCTCCCAGTTTTGGTGTCCCATTTTTGGGCTCCCATTTTTGGGCTCCCAATTTTGGGGTCCCAGGCCACACCATGACCCCCCTGCCCCCCCAATTTTGGGGGTCCCAGGCACCCCGAGCGCCCCCGAATCCCCCCGGTTTTCGGTGTCCCATTTTTGGGGGTCCCAATTTTGGGGTCCCAGGCGCACCGAGCGCCCCCGAACCCCCAATTTTGGGGGTTCCAGGCACACCAAAACCCCCCGAACCCCCCTGTTTAGGTGTCCCATTTTTGGGGGGTCCCAATTTTGGGGTCCCAGACACACAATGACCCCCCTGCCCCCCCAATTTTGGGGTCCCAGGCCCCTGAACTCCCAATTTTGGGGTTCCAGGCGCACCGAGCCCCCCCGAACCCCCCGGTTTTGGGGTCTGAGTTTTGGGGTCACAGACACACCGTGCTCCCCCGAACTCCCAATTTTGGGGTCCCAGGCACACCGAGCCCCCCCGAACCCCCAATTTTGGGGGTTCCAGGCGCACCGAAACCCCCCGAACCCCCCTGTTGAGGTGTCCCATTTTGGGGGTCCCAATTTTGGGGTCCCAGGCACACCATGACCCCCCTGCCCCCCCAATTTTGGGGGTCCCAGACACACTGAGCCCTTCCGAACCTCCCGGTTTTGGGGGGTCCCGGTTTTGGGCTTCCAATTTTGGGGTCCCAGCCACACCATGACCCCCCTGCCCCCCCCCAATTTTGGGGTCCCAGACACACCGAGCCCCCCTGAACCCCCCAGTTTTGGGGTCCCAGACACACCGAGACCCCCCGAACCTCCCATTTTTGGGGTCCCATTTTTGGGGTCCCAGCCACACCATGACCCCCCTGCCCCCCAATTTTGGGATCCCAGGCACACCGAACTCCCAATTTTGGGGTCCCAGACACACAATGACCCCCTGAACCCCCCGATTTTGGGGTCCCAGGCACACCGAGCGCCCCCGAACCCCTCATTTTTGGTGTCCCATTTTTGGGGTCCCAGGCACACCGAGCCCCCCCGAACCCCCCATTTTTGGGCTCCCATTTTTGGGCTCCCAATTTTGGGGGTCCCAGCCACACCATGACCCCCCCTGCCCCCCCAATTTTTGGTGTCCCAGGCACACCGAGCCCCCCGAACCCCCAATTTTGGGGTCCCGACCACACCGAACTCCCAATTTTGGGGTCCCAGGCGCACCGAGCCCCCCGAACCCCTCATTTTTGGGGTCCCATTTTTGGGCTCCCAATTTTGGGCTCCCAATTTTGGGGTCCCAGCCACACCATGACCCCCCTGCCCCCCCCAATTTTGGGGGTCCCAGACACACCGAGCCCCCCTGAATCCCCCAATTTTGGGGTCCCAGACACACCGAGACCCCCCGAACCCCCAATTTTGGGGTCCCATTTTTGGTGTCCCATTTTTGGGGTCCCATTTTTGGTGTCCCAGGCACACCGAGCCCCCCTGAACCCCCAGTTTTGGGGTCCCGGCCACACCGAACTCCCAATTTTGGGGTCCCAGGCGCACCGAGCCCCCCGAACCCCTCATTTTTGGGGTCCCATTTTTGGGCTCCCAATTTTGGGCTCCCAATTTTGGGGTCCCAGCCACACCATGACCCCCCTGCCCCCCCCCAATTTTGGGGTCCCAGACACACCGAGACCCCCCGAACCCCCAATTTTGGGGTCCCATGTTTTGGTGGTCCCATTTTTGGGGTCCCATTTTTGGGGTCCCAGCCACACCATGACCCCCCTGCCCCCCAATTTTGGGGTCCCGGCCACACCGAACTCCCAATTTTGGGGTCCCAGGCGCACCGAGCCCCCCGAACCCCTCATTTTTGGGGTCCCATTTTTGGGCTCCCAATTTTGGGCTCCCAATTTTGGGGTCCCAGCCACACCATGACCCCCCTGCTCCCCCCAATTTTGGGCTCCCAGTCCCCCGAACCGCCCCCCCGCCCCCGTCCCAGCATGGACACGTCGGAGCCGGGCAGCGCGGCCGAGGATGAGGAGGAGAAGGCGCCGGAGCCGCGGCCCCGGACCCGCTCGAACCCCGAGGGTGCCGAGGACCGGGGGGCTCTGGGTGCCCGGGGGGCTCTGGGTGCCCAGGGGGCCGTGGGCAACCGCAGCGAGGGCGAGGGCGAGGCGGCGAGCGCTGAGCACAGCCCCCGGCTCGCCACGGCCGGCCACCAGGCCCCGCCCTGGGCTGGCCCCGGCGCCGCCCCCCCCGCCGAGGTGCAGGTGAAAACGCCGCGGGTGAACTGCCCCGAGAAGGTGGTGAGTGAGGGACTGGGAGGGACTGGGAGGGACTGGGAGGGACTGGGAGGGGAGTGGGAGCACTGGGAGGGACTGGGAGGGGAGTGGGGGGGGACTGGGGGGGGAGTGGGGGGGGACTGGGAGAGACTGAGAGGGGACTGGGAGAGACTGGGAGGGGGCTGGGGGGGGACTGGGGGCACTGGGAGGGACTGGGAGGGGACTGGGAAGGAGTTGAGGGGACTGGGAGGGAGTTGGGGGGAGTGGGGGGGAGTGGGATGGACTGGGAGGGACTGGGGGGGGGGCTGGGAGGGAGTGGGAGGGACTGGGGGGTGCTGGGGGGGAGTGGGAGGGACTGGGCGGGAGTTGGGGGGAGTAGGGGGGGCTGGGGGAGTGGGGGGAACTGGGAGAGACTGGGAGGGGACTGGGAAGGAGTGGGGGGGACTGGGAGGGACTGGGAAGGAGTTGGGGGCACTGGGAGAGACTGGGGGGGAGTTGGGGGGACTGGGAGGGACTGGGGGGGCTGGGAGAGAGTGGGAGGGACTGGGAGGGGACTGGGGGGCAGTGGGGGAGGGAGTGGGGGGCACTGGAGGGGAGTGGGAGAGACTGGGAGGGGACTGGGAGAGACTGGGAGAGGGCTGGGGGGGACTGGGGGCACTGGGAGGGACTGAGAGGGACTGGGGGGGAGTAGGGGGGGCTGGGGGGAGTGGGGGGAACTGGGAGAGACTGGGAGGGGACTGGGAAGGACTTGGGGGGACAGAGAGGGACTGGGAGGGGACTGGGGGGCAGTGGAGGAGAGTGGAGGGGACTGGGAGGGACTGGGAGGGACTGGGGTAGAGTGGGGGGGAACTGGAGGGAGTGGGAGGGACTGGGGGGGACTAGGGGGGAGTGAGACGGACTGGAGGGACTGGGAAGGAGTTGGGGGGACTGGGAGAGACTGGGGGGGGGCTGGGAGGGAGTGGGAGGGACTGGGGGGGAGTGGGGGAAACTGGGAGAGACTGGGAGGGGACTGGGAAGGAGTTGGGGGGACTGGGGGGAATGGGAAGGACTGGGGGGGACTGGGAGGGACTGGGAAGGAGTTGGGGGCACTGGGAGAGACTGGGAGGGGACTGGGAAGGAGTTGGGGGGACTGGGGGGGGGTCTCAGCCGTGCCCCCTGCCCAGATCATACTGGGAACATACTGGGGGATACTGGGAGCATACTGGGGATATTCTGGGGGGTCTCAGCCGTGCCCCCTGCCCAGATCATACTGGGAACATACTGGGGGATACTGGGAGCATACTGGGGATATTCTGGGGGGATCTCAGCCGTGCCCCCTGCCCAGATCATACTGGGAACATACTGGGGGATACTGGGAGCATACTGGGATATTCTGGGGGGGTCTCAGCCGTGCCCCCTGCCCAGATCATCTGCCTGGACCTGGCCGAGGAGATGGCGCTGCCCAAACTGGAGTCCTTCAACGGGTGAGCCCGGGGTGCCAGGGGTGCCAGGGGTGCCAGGGGTGGGGTTTTTGGGGTGCCAGGGGTGGGGTTTTTGGGGTGCCA
>NC_063240.1:5742330-5787469 GCF_020740725.1 Corvus hawaiiensis
CCTTTTCCCCCCAAAATTCCCATTTCCCTCCCCAAAATTCCCATTTTCCCCCCCTTTTCCCCCCAAAATTCCCGTTTCCCACCCAAATTCCCCCTTTTCCCCCCCAAAATTCCCATTTCTCCCCCAAATTCCATTTCCCGCCCAAAATTCCCATTTCTCCATCAAATTCCCCCGTTTCCCCCAAAAATTCCCGTTTTCCCCCCCCCAAATTCCCCCATTCCCCCCAAATTCCCCATTTTCCCCCCCCAAAATTCCAGTTTCCCCCCAAATTCCCCCTTTTTGCCCCCCAAATTCCCGCATTTTCCTCCCCGAAATTCCCATTTCCCCCCTCCAAAATTCCCATTTTCCCCCCATTTTCCCCCCTAAAATTCCCGTTTTCCCCCCCAAATTCCCCCTTTTCCCCCAAAATCCCCCATTTTCCCCTCCCAAAATTCCCATTTCCCCCCCAAATCCCTGAATTTGGAGGGGAAAAAAGGGGGAATTTGGGGGAAATGGGGGGCAAGAGGGAGGAGATTTTTGGGGTGTTTGTGGGGGATTTTGGGGAATTTTTTGGGGGTGGGAATAGGAGGGACTTGAACAGAAATGGAGTAAATTGGGAGGAATTTGGGGGAAAAAAGGGAGAAATGGGGGGCAAAAGGGACGGGGTTTCTGGGATGTTTGTGGGGGATTTTGGGGTGGGAATAGGGGGGATTTGGAGGGGAAATGGGGGGAATTTGGGGGAAAAAGGGGAGAAATGGGGGGCAAGAGGGAGGGGATTTCTGGGATGTTTGTGGGGGATTTTGGGGAATTTTGGGGATGGGAATAGGAAGGATTTGGAGGGGAAATGGGGGGTGCCAAAGGAGGGGATTTGGGGGGATTTTGGGGTGGGAATGGGGGGATTTGAACAGAATGAAGTAAATTGAGAGGAATTTGGGGAAAAAAAGAGGAGAAACCGAGGGAAATGAGGGGCAAAAGGAGGGGATTTGGGGGGGATTTTGTGGGGGATTTTGGGGTGGGAATAGGGGGGATTTGAACAGAAATGGAGTAAATTGGGAGAATTTGGGGAAAAAAAAGGAGAAACCGAGGGAAATGAGGGCCAAAAGGAGGGGATTTCTGGGGGATTTTGGGGTGGGAATAGGGGGGATTTGGAGGGGAAATGGGGGAATTTGAGGGGAAAAAGGGGAGAAATGGGGGGCAAGAGGGAGGGGATTTTTGGGGTGTTTGTGGGGGATTTTGGGGAATTTTTTGGCGGTGGGAATAGGAGGGACTTGAACAGAAATGGAGTAAATTGGGAGGAATTTGGGGGAAAAAAGGGAGAAATGGGGGGCAAAAGGGACGGGGTTTCTGGGATGTTTGTGAGGGATTTTGGGGTGGGAATAGGAGGGATTTGGAGGGGAAATGGGGGGAATTTGGGGGAAAAAGGGGAGAAATGGGGGGCAAGAGGGAGGGGATTTCTGGGATGTTTGTGGGGGATTTTGGGGAATTTTGGGGATGGGAATAGGAAGGATTTGGAGGGAAATGGGGGTGCCAAAGGAGGGGATTTGGGGGGATTTTGGGGTGGGAATGGGGGATTTGAACAGAAATGAAGTAAATTGGGAGGAATTTGGGGAAAAAAAGAGGAGAAACCGAGGGAAATGAGGGGCAAAAGGAGGGGATTTGGGGGGGATTTTGTGGGGGATTTTGGGGTGGGAATAGGGGGGATTTGAACAGAAATGGAGTAAATTGGGAGGAATTTGGGGAAAAAAAAGGAGAAAACCGAGGGAAATGAGGGCCAAAAGGAGGGGATTTCTGGGGGATTTTGGGGGTGGGAATAGGAGGGATTTGGAGGGGAAATGGGGGGAATTTGAGGGGAAAAAGGGGAGAAATGGGGGGCAAGAGGGAGGGGATTTTTGGGGTGTTTGTGGGGGATTTTGGGGAATTTTTTGGGGTGGGAATAGGAGGGACTTGAACAGAAATGGAGTAAATTGGGAGGAATTTGGGGGAAAAAAGGGAGAAATGGGGGGCAAAAGGGACGGGGTTTCTGGGATGTTTGTGGGGGATTTTGGGGTGGGAATAGGGGGATTTGGAGGGGAAATGGGGGGAATTTGAGGGGAAAAAGGGGAGAAATGGGGGGCAAGAGGGAGGGGATTTCTGGGATGTTTGTGGGGGATTTTGGGGAATTTTGGGGATGGGAATAGGAAGGATTTGGAGGGGAAATGGGGGTGCCAAAGGAGGGGATTTGGGGGGATTTTGGGGTGGGAATAGGAGGGAATTTGAACAGAAATGGAGTAAATTGGGACGAACTTGGGGGAAAAAAAAGAGGGCAAACCGAGGGAAATGAGGAGCCAAAAAGAGGGGATTTGGGGCCGAAAACGGGGCGGCATTTGGGGCTGGCATTTGTAGGGGATTCCCAAGGGCAAAGCAGAGCTGCCTTTTTCACGTCCAGCACCATCCCCTGCCCTCCTCCCTCACCGTGGCCACCTCCCTTTGTCCCCTGGCCAGGACATGTTCGGCTTTTTCGGCAGCCTGGACACCAAAGGCACCAACTACAAGTACGAGGTGCCGCTGGCAGGGCCCGCGCTGGAGCTGCACAACTGCATGGCCAAGCTGCTGGCGCATCCCCTGCAGCGGCCCTGCCAGAGCCACGCCGCCTACGGGCTGCTGGACGGCGCCGACAGCCCCGACAGCGAGGCCACCGTGTGAGGGGCCAGCGCTAGCCCAGCCCCGCTGGCCAGCCGAGGCTGCCCGGGGACGCGGAGGGGACGGGGAGAGAGAGAGAGAGAGGGAGGAGATGGGGGGGGCGGGGGGTGGGGGGGGGGTTGGGGTCAGTGCTTGTGGTCCTGGGTCACCTCTTGTGGTCCTGGGTCACCTCTTGTGGTCATTTGTTTCCTCTCGTGGCCCTTTGTCGCTTCTGCTGGTCCTTTGTCACCTCTCGTGGCCCTGTGTCCCCTCTTGTGGTCATTTGTCCCCTCTCGTGGCCCTTTGTCACCTCTCCTGGCCCTGTGTCCCCTCTCGTGGCCCTTTGTCACCTCTCGTGGTCCTTTGTCACCTCTCCTGGCCCTGTGTCACCTCTCGTGGCCCTTTGTCACCTCTCCTGGCCCTGTGTCATCTCTTGTGGCCCTGTGTCATCTCTCCTTGTCCTGTGTCCCCTCTCGTGGTCTTTTGTCCCCCTCTCCCTGCCCTGTGTCCCCTTTCCTGGCCCTGTGTCCCCTCTCGTGGTCCTTTGTCCCCTCTCGTGGTCCTTTGTCACCTCTGCTGGCCCTGTGTCCCCTCTCGTGGTCCTTTGTCACCTCTCGTGGTCCTTTGTCACCTCTGCTGGCCCTGTGTCCCCTCTCGTGGCCCTGTGTCCCCTCTCGTGGTCCTTTGTCCCCTCTCGTGGTCCTTTGTCACCTCTCCTGGCCCTGTGTCATCTCTTGTGGCCCTGTGTCCCCTCTCCTGGCCCTGTGTCACCTCTCCTGGTCCTTTGTCCCCTCTCCCTGCCCTTCGTCCCCTCCTCCCATCCCTGTGTCACCCCCAGGTCTCGGGGATGGACGTCGTGGTGTCCCTGGCTGTCCCTGGGCTGTCCCTGCTGTCCCCGGGGTGTCCCCGGGGTGTCCCTGGGGTGTCCCTGGGTGTCCCCGGGGTGTCCCTGGGTGTCACTGGGGTGTCCCTGGGGTGTCCCTGGGTGTCCCCGGGGTGTCCCTGGGTGTCACTGGGGTGTCCCTGAGGTGTCCCTGAGGTGTCCCCGGGGTGTCCCTGGGGTGTCCCTGGGCACCCGCGCTGGCCGTGGCTCTGTGGGCAATGAGAAGACTTTTCCTGACTTGTGGGGTCTGTGGTGTTTGGGGGTCCCCTCTGCCGGCCCCGTGTCCCCCCCAGTCATGGGGATGGGGGTCCAGTTGGGAGCACTGGGAGCACTGGGCAGTGCCAGTTTGGGGCACTGGGTGGCACTGGGAGCACTGGGCAGTGCCGGTTTGGGGCACTGGGAGCACTGGGAGCACTGGGCGGTGCCAGTTTGGGGCATTGGGGGGCACTGGGAGCACTGGGCAGTACCAGTTGGTGGCACTGGGGAGCACTGGGCGGTGCCAGTTTGGGGCATTGGGGGGCACTGGGAGCACTGGGCAGTACCAGTTGGTGGCACTGGGGGGCACTGGGGGGTACTGGGCAGTACCAGTTTGGGGTACTGGGAGCACTGGGGGGTACTGGGCAGTACCAGTTTGGGGTACTGGGAGCACTGGGCAGTGCCAGTTTGGGGCACTGGGGGGCACTGGGAGCACTGGGCAGTGCCAGTTGGTGGCACTGGGGGGTACTGGGCAGTACCAGTTTGGGGTACTGGGAGCACTGGGCAGTGCCAGTTGGTGGCACTGGGGGGCACTGGGAGCACTGGGCAGTGCCAGTTGGTGGCACTGGGGGGCACTGGTGGCACTGGTGCCGTTACTGGGCGATACCAGCTCGGGCCACTGGGGGGAGCTGAAGGTCCTGGCCCCGCCCTTCTGCGTCTGACGTCACCCGGCGCGGTGGGCGTGGCCTCTCAGGCCGCCTCCTATTGGCGCATTTCCAGCCAATCAGCGGCGGCGCGCGGCGTTTGAACGGGCGGGATGAGCGGAGCGTGAGCGGGGGGGGGAACCGGGACCGGGATATCGCGATAGGGACATCGGGATATCGGGATTGGGACACCGGGATATCGGGATAGGGACACCGGGATATCGGGATATCGGGATTGGGACACCGGGATACCGGGATAGGGACACCGGGATACCGGGATACCGGGATATCGGGATTGGGACACTGGAATATCGGGATATCGGGATTGGGACACCGGGATATCGGGATAGGGACACCGGGATACCGGGATATCGGGATTGGGACACCGGGATATCGGGATACCGCGATAGGGACACCGGGATATCGGGATATCGGGATTGGGACACCGGGATACCGGGATAGGGACACCGGGATACCGGGATCTCGGGATTGGGACACTGGAATATCGGGATATCGGGATTGGGACACCGGGATATCGGGATAGGGACACCGGGATACCGGGATATCGGGATTGGGACACCGGGATATCGGGATACCGCGATAGGGACACCGGGATATCGGGATATCGGGATTGGGACACCGGGATACCGGGATAGGGACACCGGGATACCGGGATCTCGGGATTGGGACACTGGAATATCGGGATATCGGGATTGGGACACCGGGATATCGGGATAGGGACACCGGGATACCGGGATATCGGGATTGGGACACCGGGATATCGGGATACCGCGATAGGGACACCGGGATATCGGGATATCGGGATTGGGACACCGGGATACCGGGATAGGGACACCGGGATACCGGGATCTCGGGATTGGGACACTGGAATATCGGGATATCGGGATTGGGACACCGGGATATCGGGATTGGGACACCGGGATACTGGAATATCGGGATTGGGACACCGGGATATCGGGATATCGGGATTGGGACACCGGGATCGAGATCGGGATATTGGGATAGGGACACCGGGAGATCGGGATTGAGAAACCGGGATATTGGGATATCGCGATAAGGACACCAGGAGATCGGGATTGGGAAACCAGGATATCGGGATACCGGGATTGGGACACCGGGATATCGGGATATCGGGATTGGGATACCAGCACTGGGATAGGGACACCGGGATTCAGAGCGGGGGTCACAGGGAGCGGGGAGGAAACCGGGAGCGGGGCCACGACACCGGGGCTGTGGAGGGACAGCGGCACCGGGAGGGGACAGGGAGGTCACGGGGGGCACCGGGAGGGGATAGCGGGGTCACGGGGGGCACAGCGGCACCGGGGGCACCGGGACCGGAACGGGGCCGCCAGCACCGGGGGGGGACACGCGGGCACCGGGGGGGACACACGGGCACCGGGAACGGCACCGACACCGGGGGGACACACCGGCACCGGGGGGGGGGACACACGGGCACCGGGGAACGGCACCGACACCGAGGGGACACACCGGCACCGGAGGGGGGACACACGGGCACTGCCGGGGGACACTGGGACCGGAGGGGGGGGCACCGGGAGTGGGGGACACTGGGACCCGGACTGGGGGACACAACGCGACCCGAGGGGACAGCAGCGCTGCCGAGGGGACCCTGGCACCGGGGGTGGCACCGGGGGTGGCACCGGGACCGAGGGGGGGGCTGGGGTGGTGGGGCTGCTGCACGACACTGGAGACCCCAACCCGCGGTGTCCCCCGGTGGTGCCGGTGGCACTCGCGTGTCCCCGAGGCGTGGCCGTGGCCCCGGGGGGTGACCCCTGTCCCCGGTGTGGCCGCAGCTGTGCCCGGGAGCTGCCAGCGCTGGACGAGGCCGCGGCGCGGGGGTGCCGGCGCTGCCTCGGGCTCCTGCTGCGGGCACGGGTGAGCGGGGCCAGCGCTGGGGACAAGGCTGGGGCCAGCCGTGGGTGCGGGGCCAGCCGTGGGCGCGGCTGTGGCACCCCGTGGTGGCCCCGGCAGCGGTGACAGCGCTGTCCCCTCCCCGCAGGAGCGGCTGGCACTGGAGAGGGGCGGGACCCCCACCCAGGGTGAGGTCCCCAAAGTGTCCCCTCCTCAGCGGGGACAGTCCCGGGGGCGGGGGGGAGGGGGGAAGCAGAGCCGGGCGCTGACCCTATCTGTGTCCCCCAGAGCCGGGCTGGCCCAGGAGGGCTCTGTCCTTCCTGTCCGAGGATGGCACCGATGGCAGCGACTCCTCCGTGTCCCTCGGGGCCAGCCCCGAGGCCGGACCCCTCAGCAGCACCCGCAGGTCCCTCCTGGACGAGCCGGGTGACCGCTGTGTCACCGCGCTGTGGCCGGGCTGGCCCCGAGAGCCCCGCGGGCACCCAGCTGTCCTCTCGGCACCCCTCGCCTCCAGCACGCTGCTCTCAGAGCGGGACCCCGTCCGGGAGCGACCCCCGAGCCGCATTTTAGGGGCACGGACGGGGGGTCCCAGCTTTGGGGACATCGCTGTCGCTTGTCCCCAGCTGGCTCCCGGTGTGTCCCTCAGGCAGCACCAGCGCGGGGTGTTGGGGACGCACGCGGTGTCCCCGAGGTCGCCCCTGCTCCGCGGTGGCCTCGGCAGCTGCTCGGTGGCACCTCAGACCTCCGGTGGCATCGCGGGTGGCATCGCGGGTGGCATCCCGGCTGCTGCGGCTCAGCACTGTCCCTTTGTCCCCATCACGGGGGTGCCAGAGCCGGGGCACGGGGACCCCGCTGGCTTTGGGGACAGCAGCAGCCTCGGCGACAGCACCGAGTGCTTCGTCAGCGCCTTGGAGTCCCCGGAGCGCAGCGAGGCCGGGGGGACTCAGCCCGGGGGTCCCCCGGGAGGTGCAGCCCCTTCCCCACCGGGGGAGGATTCCGGGGCTACCGTGGATGTCGGGGGGCTCCTTGCCCGGCTCGGGGCTTGCAGCCTCCGGGGGTCCCCGCCCTGCTCCCCGCGGTGCCTTGGCGACCCTGGCGATGTCACCGCGAGGGGCCGGGACACCCTTGGCGACCGTCACGTCACCCCCAGAAGCCGGAGTCGCCTGCGGGCGGTGGCAGCGCGGCTCCGCTTGGCTTCCTCCTCTTCCTCCTCCTCCTCCTCCTCCTCCTCCTCCTCCTCCTCCTCCCTCTTCCCCGAGTCGCTCCCGATGCCCCGGAGACCCCCCAGGCTCAGAGTCCCCAGGGCCGCTGTCACCTCCCCCTTGGGTCGCTGTGTCCCCCCAGGGGACGGGGATGTGGCCGCTGGGGAGGCAGAGGGGACCGGCGGCTCTTGGGGTGACACCCAGATCCTCCCCGGGTTGTCCCCAGGGGGTGGCAGCGCCCCCAAATCCGGTCCCACGGTGCTGCTGGGATTTGGGGACAAGGGACACCCCCAAAACTCCTCAGGGTCGGGTTCCACGGTGCTGCTGGGATTTGGGGACAAGGGACACCCCCAAAACTCCTCAGGGTCGGGTTCCACGGTGCTGCTGGGATCTGGGGACAAGGGACACCCCCAAAACTCCTCAGGGTCGGGTCCCACGGTGCTGCTGGGATTTGGGGACAAGGGACACCCCCAAAACTCCTCAGGGTCGGGTTCCACGGTCCTGCTGGGATCTGGGGACAAGGGACACCCCCAGGACTCTCTGTCACTCGCCCGGGGCTCCCCCAAACCTAGCCCCAAGGTCCGGCTGGTCACGGGGACCCGGGGACACCCCCAGAAGTCCCCGTCGGTCACTCGGGGTCCCCTCGGTGCCACCGGGATGCTGGAAGGTGGCTCCGGGTGGCAGCAGCGCCCCTCGCCCTTGGGGACATCCCGGTCCCGGTGGCCCCACGGGAGTCTCAAGCACCCCCTGGCCCCGCGGCCACCTGGCAGTGCCAGCGGCGAGCTGGGGACACCCTCCGTGCCACCGTCACCCGGTGGCGAGCTGGGGACACCCTCCGTGCCACCGTCACCCGGTGGCGAGCTGGGGACACTCTCCGTGCCACCGTCACCCGGTGGCGAGCTGGGGACACCCTCCGTGCCACCGTCACCCGGTGAGGAGCTGGGGACACTCTCCGTGCCACCGTCACCCGCCGGCTGTGCCACCCCACGCTCCGAGGGGCACCGGGAGGACGTGGCACGGGCACAGACACCCGCGGGCTGTCACAGCCCTGGCGACACAGATGCCACCAGCAGCCCCGAGGGTGGCACCGGGCGCGGTGGCGGCGTGGCCGCGGTGGCACCGCTGTCGCTCTCCGTCACCGGGCAGACGCGGCCGCTCCACCGGCGGCGGCTCGAGCGCCCGGCCCGGGGCCACCGCCCGGGGTGGCCCGAGGGTGAGTCCGGGGGACAGGACAGCCCCGGGTGGCACCGCAGGGATCCCCCCCGGAACCGGCCGGGGGTGGGTTTGGGGTCATTGGGATGGGAATGGGGCTGGACCAGGGGGTTTGGGGTCATTGGGGTGGGAATGGGGCTGGCCCAGGGGGTTTGGGGTCATTGGGATGGGAATGGGGCTGGAGCAGGGGGGTTGGGGTCATTGGGATGGGAATGGGGACTTTGGGGCCATGGGGATGGGAATGGGGGGCTTGGGGGATGTGCTGGGGGGGAGTTGGGGTCGTGGGGATGGACATTGTGGGGTTTGGGGTCATGGAGATGGGAATGGGGCTGCTCCAGGGGCTTTGGGGTCATTGGGATGGGAATGGGGCTGGACCAGGGGGATTGGGGCCATTGGGATGGGAATGGGGATGGACATTGTGGGGTTTGGGGCCATTGGGATGGGAATGGGGCTGGGCCAGGGGGTTTGGGGTCATTGGGATGGGAATGGGGCTGGAGCAGGGGGTTTGGGGTCACTGGGATGGGAATGGGATCTTTGGGGGCTGTGGTGGGTGGGTTGCAGTCATGGGGATGGACATTGTGGGGTTTGGGGTCATTGGGATGGGAATGGGGATGGACATTGTGGGGTTTGGGGTCACGGGGATGAGGCTGTGCCAGGGGGTTTGGGGTCATGAGGATGCGGCTTTTGGGGTCCCGCTGACGGGCATTGGGCACAACGGGGCCGCCGCGGGGCTCTGGGGGCTGCGCTGACGGGCACAGGGCGCTCCCAGCTGCCCCCACAGCTGGCACTGCCCCGCAGGGCACAGCCCGGAGCTGGTGGCCGCGCTGAGGACCGGCCACATCCCCGACTGTGCCCAGGACGAGCTGGCACTGACCAGGGAGTTCGAGCGGCCGGAGCGCGGCCGGCCCTGGCGCGAGGGGCGGCTCAAGTCCAGCTTCAATTACCTCCTGCTGGACCCCAGGTGCGGGCACCTCGCTGCCACCCCGTGCCAGGGCTCAGAGAGGGTCCCCAAAAAAACGGGGATTTTGTCCCTTTAGGGTCACCCGGGACCTGCCCCGGCGCAGCCCCGGCCTGAGCGCGGCCGAGCGCTTCCGGAGCTTCGTGGGCGCCGTGTTCTACGTGGGCAAGGGCACGCGGGGCAGGGCCTGCTGGCACCTGCGCCAGGCGCTGGCACAGCTCCGGCGCGGCACGGCCAGGGTGGGCACAACGGGGGAACGGGGTGGGAGAGGGAATGCGGTGGGAATGGGGGAATGGGGGATTGGGAGTGGGGGAATGGGGCTGGGAATGGGGGATTGGGGGATTGGGAGTGGGGGAATGGGGCTGGGAATGGGGCTGGGAATGGGAATGGGAATGGGGGAATGGGAATGGGAATGGGGGATTGGGAGTGGGGGAATGGGATTGGGGGAATGGGAATGGGGGAATGGGGGATTGGGAGTGGGGGAATGGGGCTGGGAATGGGGGATTGGGGGAATGGGGCTGGGAATGGGGGAATGGGAATGGGGGAATGGGATTGGGGGAATGGGATTGGGGGAATGGGGCTGGGAATGGAAATGGGGGAATGGGGCTGGGAATGGGGGATTGGGGGAATAGGGGAATGGGAATGGGGGATTGGGACTCGGGGAATGGGACTGGGGGAATGGGGCTGGGAATGGGGGATTGGGAATGGGGGATTGGGAATGGGGGAATGGGGCTGGGAATGGGGGATTGGGGGAATGGGGCTGGGAATGGGGGATTGGGGGAATGGGAATGGGGCTGGGAATGGGGGAATGGGAATGGGAATGGGAGAATGGGGCTGGGAATTGGGGAATGGGAATGGGAATGGGGGAATGGGAATGGGAATGGGGGAACGGGAATGGGAATGGGGCTGCGAATGGGATGGGAATGGGGGAATGAGACTGGGAGTGGGGGAATGGGGGAATGGGAATGGGAATGGGGCTGGGAATGGGGGAATGGGAATGGGCTGGGAATGGGGGAATGGGGGTGGGAGTGGGGGAATGGGGGAATGGGGGTGGGACTGGGAATGGGGCTGGGAATGGGGGAATGGGACTGGGAATGGGGCTGGGAATGGGGGATTGGGGGAATGGGGGAATGGGAATGGGAATGGGGCTGGGAATGGGATGGGAATGGAGGAATGGGGCTGGGAATGGGGGAATGGGAACGGGATGGGAATGGGGGATTGGGGGAATGGGGCTGGGAATGGGGGAATGGGGGAATGGGGCTGGAAATGGGAGAATGGGACTGGGAATGGGGCTGGGAATGGGGGATTGGGGCTGGGAATGGGGGACTGGGAATGGGGGAATGGGGGTTGTGGGGCTGGGAATGGGGGACTGTGGGATTGGGAATGAGGGGCTGCACTGGGGGCTGGAGGTCAAGGGATTGGGAGTGAGGGGTTTGGGGCCGCGGTGCCGGGCACGGGGCTGTCCTGGGGGATTTGGGGCCGCGGTGCCAGGCACGGGGCCGTCCTGGGGGATTTGGGGCCGCGGTGCCGGGCACGGGGCTGTGCCAGGGGATTTGGGGCCGTGGTGCCAGGCACGGGGCCGTGCTGGGGGATTTGGGGCCGCGGTGCTGGGCACGGGGCCGTGCTGGGGGATTTGGGGCCGCGGTGCCAGGCACGGGGCCGTGCTGGGGGATTTGGGGCCGCGGTGCCGGGCACAGGGCCGTCCTGGGGGATTTGGGGCCACAGTGCCGGGCACGGGGCCGTCCTGGGGGATTTGGGGCCGCGGTGCCAGGCACGGGGCCGTCCTGGGGGATTTGGGGCCGCGGTGCCAGGCACGGGGCCGTGCTGGGGGATTTGGGGCCGTGGTGCCAGGCACGGGGCCGTCCTGGGGGATTTGGGGCCGCGGTGCCAGGCACGGGGCTGTGCCAGGGGATTTGGGGCCGTGGTGCTGGGCACGGGGCCGTGCTGGGGGATTTGGGGCCGTGGTGCCGGGCACGGGGATGTGCCGGGGGATTTGGGGCCGTGGTGCCAGGCACGGGGCCGTCCTGGGGGATTTGGGGCCGTGGTGCCGGGCACGGGGATGTGCCGGGGGATTTGGGGCCGTGGTGCCAGGCACGGGGCTGTGCCAGGGGATTTGGGGCCACGGGGCCATGCCGGGGGATTTGGGGCCACGGGGCTGTGCCGGGGGATTTGGGGCCACGGGGCTGTGCTGGGGGATTTGGGGCCGTGGTGCCAGGCACGGGGCCGTGCCGGGGGATTTGGGGCCACGGGGCCGTGCCGGGGCATTTGGGGCCGTGGTGCCAGGCACGGGGCTGTGCCGGGGGATTTGGGGCCGTGGTTCCAGGCACGGGGCCGTGCCGGGGGATTTGGGGCCACGGGGCCGTGCCGGGGGATTTGGGGCCACGGGGCCGTGCCGGGGGCTTTGGGGCCACGGGGCCGTGCCGGGGGATTTGGGGCCACGGGGCCGTGCCGGGGGCTTTGGGGTGGCGGGTGACAGCGCCGCTGTCCCCAGGGCTGCCCCAAGGTGCGGCGCATCCTGGAGATCTGGGCTTTGGGGCACGGCGTGGTGCCCCTGCTGTGCTTCCAGCACCGCGTGCCCGCCGAGGCCTTCACCCGCGAGAGCTGCATGCTCGAGGCGCTGGGTGAGCCCCGATGCCAACCGCGGCCCCAGAGCCCGTCCCCAACCCGAGAGCCCGTCCCCAACCCCCCAGACCCCATCCCCAACCCACAGAGCCCATTCCCAACCCCACAGAGCCCGTCCCCAACCCACAGAGCCCATTCCCAACCCACAGAGCCCATTCCCAACCCCACAGAGCCCGTCCCCAACCCACAGAGCCCGTCCCCAACCCGAGAGCCCGTCCCCAACCCGAGAGCCCGTCCCCAACCCACAGAGCCCGTCCCCAACCCACAGAGCCCGTCCCCAACCCCACAGAGCCCGTCCCCAACCCCACAGAGCCCGTCCCCAACCCACAGAGCCCGTCCCCAACCCACAGAGCCCGTCCCCAACCCACAGAGCCCATTCCCAACCCACAGAGCCCATTCCCAACCCACAGAGCCCGTCCCCAACCCACAGAGCCCATTCCCAACCCCCCAGACCCCATCCCCAACCCACAGAGCCCATTCCCAACCCACAGAGCCCGTCCCCAACCCCACAGAGCCCGTCCCCAACCCCACAGAGCCCATTCCCAACCCCACAGAGCCCGTCCCCAGCCCCACAGAGCCCGTCCCCAACCCACAGAGCCCGTCCCCAACCCACAAAGCCCATCCCCAACCCCACAGAGCCCGTCCCCAACCCACAGAGCCCGTCCCCAACCCACAGAGCCCATTCCCAACCCACAGAGCCCGTCCCCAGCCCCACAGAGCCCGTCCCCAACCCACAGAGCCCGTCCCCAACCCACAGAGCCCATTCCCAACCCACAGAGCCCATTCCCAACCCACAGAGCCGGTCCCCAACCCCACAGAGCCCGTCCCCAACCCACAGAGCCGGTCCCCAACCCACAGAGCCCGTCCCCAACCCGAGAGCCCGTCCCCAACCCGAGAGCCCATCCCCAACCCACAGAGCCCGTCCCCAACCCACAGAGCCGATTCCCAACCCCACAGAGCCGATTCCCAACCCCACAGAGCCCGTCCCCAACCCCACAGAGCCCGTCCCCAACCCGAGAGCCCGTCCCCAACCCCACAGAGCCCGTCCCCAACCCCACAGAGCCCGTTCCCAACCCACAGAGCCCGTTCCCAACCCCACAGAGCCCGTCCCCAACCCACAGAGCCCATTCCCAACCCACAGAGCCCATTCCCAACCCACAGAGCCCGTCCCCAACCCCACAGAGCCCGTCCCCAACCCACAGAGCCCGTCCCCAACCCACAGAGCCCATTCCCAACCCCACAGAGCCCGTCCCCAACCCGAGAGCCCGTCCCCAACCCGAGAGCCCGTCCCCAACCCACAGAGCCCATTCCCAACCCACAGAGCCCGTCCCCAACCCACAGAGCCCATTCCCAACCCACAGCACAGCTCAGGGGGTCCTGGGGCTGACCCCAATCCCCATGGGTGCTGCCCTTGACCCCATGGGTGCTGCCCTTGACCCCACGGGTGCTGTCCTTGACCCCACGGGTGCTGTCCATCCCACGGGTGCTGTCCTTGACCCCACGGGTGCTGTCCATCCCCATGGGTGCTGTCCTTGACCCCACGGGTGCTGCCCTTGACCCCATGGATGCTGTCCTTGACCCCACGGGTGCTGTCCATCCCCATGGGTGCTGTCCTTGACCCCATGGATGCTGCCCTTGACCCCATGGGTGCTGCCCTTGACCCCACGGGTGCTGTCCATCCCCATGGGTGCTGCCCTTGACCCCATGGGTGCTGCCCTTGACCCCATGGATGCTGCCCTTGACCCCACGGGTGCTGTCCATCCCCATGGATGCTGTCCTTGACCCCATGGGTGCTGTCCTTGACCCCATGGGTGCTGTCCGTCCCCATGGGTGCTGTCCTTGACCCCATGGGTGCTGTCCCCCAGGCCTGCAGCCGCTGACCAACGCCCGCCGGGGGCCGTGCTACGGCGTGGCCGCGGCCTGGGCGGCCGAGAGGCGCCGGCGCCTGGGCGTCCTCCTGCTGCACCGCGCCATGGGTGTCCTGCTGGCCGAGGGCGAGCGCCAGCTGCGGCCTGAGGACATCGCCGGGGGACGCTGAGCACCCCAGGGGGACGCTGAGCACCCCAGGGTGACACCGAGGACACCTGGGGGACACTGAGCACCCCAGGGTGACACTGAGCACGCCTGGGTGACATCGAGGACCTCAGAGTGACACTGAGCACCCCAGGGGGACACCGAGGACCTCAGGGTGACACTGAGGACACTTGGGTGACACCGAGGACCTCAGGGTGACACTGAGCACCCCAGGGGGACACCGAGGACCTCAGGGTGACACTGAGCATCCCAGGGTGACACTCAGCACCCCATGGGGACATTGAGCACCCCAGGGTGACACCGAGGACCACAGAGTGACACCGAGGACCACAGAGTGACACCGAGGACACCTGGGGGACACTGAGCACCCCAGGGTGGCACTGAGGACCCCAGGGTGACACTGAGCATCCCAGGGTGACTCTCAGCACCCCAGGGTGACTCTCAGCACCCCAGGGTGACACCGAGGACCTCAGGGTGACACTGAGCACCCCAGGGTGACACTGAGCATCCCAGGGTGACTCTCAGCACCCCAGAGTGACACTGAGCACACCTGGGTGACACCAAGGACCTCAGGGTGACACTGAGCACCCCAGGGGGACATTGAGCACCTCAAGGTGACACTGAGGACACTTGGGTGACACCGAGGACCTCAGGGTGACACTGAGCACCCCAGGGGGACATTGAGCACCTCAGGGTGACACTGAGGACACCTGGGTGACACCGAGGACTCCATGGGGACACCGAGGACCTCAGAGTGACACTGAGCATCCCAGGGTGACACTCAGCACCCCATGGGGACATTGAACACCCCAGGGTGACCCTGAGGACCCCAGGGTGACACTGAGCATCCCAGGGTGACACTCAGCACCCCATGGGGACACCGAGGACCTCAGGGTGACACTGAGCACCCCAGGGGACACCGAGCACCCCAGGGGAACATTGAGGACCTCAGGGGAACACTGAGGACCCCATGGGGACACCAAGGACCTCAGGGTGACACCGAGGACCTCAGGGTGACACTAAACACCCCAGGGTGACACTGAGGACCCCATGGGGACACCAAGGACCTCAGGGTGACACTGAGCATCCCAGGGTGACATTGAGAACCCCAGGGGACACTGAGCACCCCCAGGGTGCCACCAAGGTCCCCAGGGTGCCCCCGAGCACCCCAGGGTGCCGCTTTTAAGGCCGAATATTCCGATTTTTTCCTCAATAAATCTTCACCGGGCCGGATCCTCCCGGGAATTTTGGGATCCCGGCCCTGCTCCGACGCGCTCCCGGCGCTCCCAGTAGGGAACTGGACACGGCTGGGATACAGCACGGCTTTACTGGGTGCGGTGGCACGAACACGCGGCGGTGGTGGCAGCGGCGGGGGCACAAGCGGAAGGTGGCACAGAGCTGTGACCCCGCAGCCGGCTGGCGACAAGGGCGGGGGGCACAGCCCTGGTGGCATTTTTTGGGGGGGGCGCGGTGGCGTTTTTGGGGTGCTGGGAGGGGGTGATTTGAGCCCAGGGAGGGGTAAAATTCTCATTATGAGACAGCAGCGGGCGCGGCTGGCACGGGCACACCTCGGGGACGAGCGCGGGACCCCCTGAGCCCCCTCGGTGCGGTGCCAGCCCCGTTTGGGGCGCGGGGACGGGGTGGGGACGGGGGTTGAGGTTTCCATGGGGGCGGCGCTTTCTTTGGTTTAAATGTCGGCAATTTGGGAGCGGGGGCAAAGCGGGGTGAGGAGGGCACGGTGCCCACATCGCGGGTGGCACCCGGGACACGCTCAGGTGGCTCCTGGAGTCGTGGCCCGGCTGCCGGGAAGCGCGGAAATGATGGGATAGGGACAGGAGGGATGGGATTGGGATCCCGGGAAGGGACGTTGGTGTTCCCCGGTGTCCCAGGGGGATGGAGCCGCTGGGAAAAAGGGCCGCGGGGGTGACCCTAAAAGCGATGGTGGCACCGGGCACGCGGCCGTGCCCGCGGTGGCACTGGGGACACGCGGGATGGTGGCATCCCATCATGCCGGCCGTTCTCTCCTCCTCCTCATCCTCATCATCCTCCGAATCCCTGCCGAATCCCACAAGGAACCCCACAAATCCCGGCTGTCCCACCCTCCTGATGCAAATCCCAAAACGCGGAGGAACCTCTGGATTCTCCTTAAAAACAAACCCCCAAAAAAACCCCACAAAAAAAAAAAAAAAAACAAAAAAAACCAAAAAAAAAAAACAAAAAAAAAAAACAAAAAAAAAAAAAAACAACCAAAATCCCTGCGGGGACACTGCGAGTCCTCCCCTCCTCTCTGGGTCCCCGGAGCTGTCGCTGCGTGCGGGGGTGGCAGCGATGGGCACAGAAATCACCCGGCGTGGAGCCGCTGCAGCGCCCGCGGGTGGGCACCGGGGCTGGCCGGGGGTGGCCGGGGGTGACCGGGGACCGGGGGTGGCCGGGGGTGAAGTGTCCAGGGGTGGCCGGGAGTGTCCAAGGGTGGCCGGGGACCGGGGGTGAGGTGTCCCCGCTGTCCTGCCGGGGTTGGGGACCGGGGGTGAGGGGTCCAGGGGTGGCCGGGGACCGGGGGTGACCGCGAGTGAAGTGTCCGGGGGTGGCCGAGGACCACGCGTGGTGTGTCCCCGCTGTCCTGCCGGGGGTGGCCGGGGACCGGGGGTGAGGTGTCCAGGGGTGGCCGGGGGTGGCCGGGGACCGGGGGTGGCTGGAGGCCACCTGTGGCGCGTCCCCGTTGTCCCACTCAGATTTGGGGACCGGCTGTGCCGTGTCCCCGCTGTCCCCCCGGTGTCGGGGACAGTCTGTGCCGTGTCCCCACTGTCCCCCCGGTGTCGGGGACCGGCTGTGCCGTGTCCCCGCTGTCCCCCCGGTGTCCGGGACCGGCTGTGCCGTGTCCCCACTGTCCCCCCGGTTTCGGGGACCGTCTGTGCCGTGTCCCCGCTGTCCCCCCGGTGTCGGGGACCGTCTGTGCCGTGTCCCCACTGTCCCCCCGGTGTCCGGGACCGGCTGTGCCGTGTCCCCGCTGTCCCCCCGGTGTCCGGGACCGGCTGTGCCGTGTCCCCACTGTCCCCCCGGTGTCGGGGACAGTCTGTGCCGTGTCCCCACTGTCCCCCCGGTGTCCAGGACCGGCTGTGCCGTGTCCCCACTGTCCCCCCGGTTTCGGGGACCGTCTGTGCCGTGTCCCCGCTGTCCCCCCGGTGTCGGGGACCGTCTGTGCCGTGTCCCCACTGTCCCCCCGGTGTCCAGGACCGGCTGTGCCGTGTCCCCGCTGTCCCCCCGGTGTCGGGGACAGTCTGTGCCGTGTCCCCGCTGTCCCCCCGGTTTCGGGGACCGTCTCCGCCGCCTTGCCGAGCTCCTTCTCCCGGCCCTGCACATCCCAACCTGGGGGAGCCTCCTCGCTCCATCCCCAGGGAAACAAACGGGGCTCGGTGGCTCCGGCCGAGCCCTCTCGGCGCTCCGCCTCTCCCGAGGGAGCAGCCCGGTGTCCCGGCGTGGCGCTGGCCTTTATTTGGTGTCGCCGTCGCCTGCGGCCGTGTCGGGCTCCCACAGGACGAACTCGTGCAGCAGCGTGTTCACGGTGTCGGGACACTCCAGCATCACCATGTGGCTGCCCTCGTCGATCACCTTCAGGAAGGCGATCAGCAGGATCTGGGGGTGGGCAGTGCCAGGATGAGCCCCCTGAGTGGTGCCAGGAGACCCCAGCCCCACAAAAGTCACTTTGCCCCTCTCTCTCAGCCGTGGCAGTGCCAGGATGAGCCCTCTGAGTGGTGCCAGGAGACCCCAGCCCTCAAAAGCCACCCCCTGTCCCCTCCCTCAGCGGTGGCAGTGCCAGGATGAGCTCCCTGAGTGGTGCCAGGAGACCCCAGCCCACAAAAAGTCCCTTTACCCCCTCCCTCAGGATCTGAAATGCCAGGATGACCCCCCTGAGTGGTGCCAGGAGACCCCAGCCCCTCAAAAGTCCCTTTACCCCCTCCCTCAGCAGTGGCAGTGCCAGGATGAACCCCCTGAGTGGTGCCAGGAGACCCCAGCCCCTCAAAAGTCCCTTTACCCCCTCCCTCAGCAGTGGCAGTGCCACGATGACCCCTCTGAATGGTACCACAAAGCCCCCAACCTCCCCCCCGCCCCCCCCAAAACCCCCTTGCCCACGCTGTGCCCCCTACCTCGGCCATCCTCTGGTCCTCCTCGACGGGCACGAACTTGTCGTGCATGCCATGGACCAGCAGCACGGGCACGGCCAGCTCGGCGTGGTACACCTCGTCGCCCTCGGGCCAGTACTGGCCGCTCATCATGGCCCGCAGCACGAAGGACGAGACGTTGAAGGCGTTGCCCTCCTTCAGCAGCTGCTTCTCTTTGGCACCTTGGCGGGCAAAGCCGGCCCTGGCACGGGGAAAGGGGTGGTCCCAGAATCCGGGGGGAGGGCAGGGGGGAGGGTGAACACCCCATTCCCTCAGAGGTCACTCCCTGTCCACTCCCTTGGCAGTGGCAGTGCCAGGGGGAGCCCTCTGAGGGGTGGCAGGAGATTCCAGACCCCCAAAATGCCACCCCCTGTCCCCTCCTTCGGGTGTGGCAGTGCCAGGGGGAGCCCTCTGAGGGGTGGCAGGAGATTCCAGACCCCCAAAATGCCACCCCCTGTCCCTCCTTCGGGTGTGGCACTGCCAGCAGGACCCTCCTGGGGGGTACCAGGAGACCCCCGGCCCCCCAAAATCCACCCCAGTCCCATCCCTTGGCAGTGGCAGTGGCAAGGTGACCCCTCTGAGGGGTGGCAGGAGATTTCAGACCCCCAAAATGCCACCCCCTGTCTCCTCCCTCAGAGTGGCAGTGCCAGCAGGACCCTCCTGAGGGGTGGCAGGAGACCCCAGCCCCCCCCAAAACCCACCCCAGTCCCCTCCCTCAGCCGTGCCAATGCCACCATGACCTTCCTGTGGGGTATCAGGAGACCCCAGCTCCCCAAAAATCCACCCCCTGTCCCTTCCCTCGGGTGTGGCAGTGCCAGGGTGACCCCTCTGAGGGGTGGCAGGAGACCCCAGCCACCCAAAATCCATTCCCAGTCCCCTCCCTCAGCCGTACCAATGCCGCCATGCCCCCCTGAGGGGTACCAGCCCCCCAAAAATCCACCCCCAGTCCCCTCCCTCAGAGTGGCAATGCCAGGATGAGCCCCCTGGGTGGTACCAGGAGACCCCAGCTCCCCAAAATCCATCCCCTGCCTTAGAGTGGCAGTGCTGGGATGACCCCCAACCTCCCAACCCCCCCAAAAATCCACCCAGTCCCCTCCCTCAGCCGTGCCAATGCCACCCTGCCCCCTGGGGTGGTACCAGGAGACCCCAGACCCCCAAAATCCAGCCCAGTCCCCTCCCTCAGCCGTGCCAATGCCGCCATGACCCCGTGGGTGGTACCAACCCCCCAAAAACCCACCCCCAGCCCCCTCCCTCAGCCATGCCAATGCCACCGTGCCCCCCTGGGTGGTACCAGGACCCCAAAATCCACCCCCAGTCCCCTCCCTCAGAGTGCCAATGCCAGCATCACCCTCCTGAGCGGTACCAGGAGACCCCAGACCCCCAAAAATCCATCCCCAGTCCCCTCCCTCAGCCATGCCAATGCCGCCATGACCCCCTGGGTGGTACCAGCACCCCAAAATCCACCCCCAGTCCCCTCCTTCAGAGTGCCAATGCCGCCATGCCCCCGTGGGTGGTACCAACCCCCCAAAATCCATCCCCAGTCCCCTCCCTCAGAGTGCCAATGCCGCCATGACCCCCTGGGTGGTACCAGGAGACCCCAGACCCCCAAAATCCACCCCCAGTCCCCTCCCTCAGAGTGCCAATGCCACCCTGCCCCCGTGGGTGGTCCCAACCCCCCAAAAACCCACCCCCAGTCCCCTCCCTCAGCCATACCAATGCCACCCTACCCCCGTGGGTGGTACCCACCCCCCGTCACCGCGGTGCCAGGCGGAGGGCACTCACTTGAGGAAGCTCCAGGCCAGGCAGGGGGACAGGCAGTGCAGCACGCACGGGGGGAGGTTGAAGATGGAGCACAGGCTGGGCTCCAGCGCCGTGGGGCCGCCGCCGTTGATCATGATCACCTTGTGCACCAGCTGCGGGTACTCGTGTGCCAGGAAGGTGCAGAAGGACACCCTGAGGGGACAGCGGGCACAGCGCGGTGAGGCCGGGGTGATGTGTGGGTGATGTCTGGGTGAGGCCGGGGTGATGTCTGGATGATGCCGGGGTGAGGCCGGGGTGAGGCCGGGGTGAGGCCGGGGTGATGTCTGGATGATGCCGGGGTGAGGCCGGGGTGATGTCTGGGTGATGCCGGGGTGAGGCCGGGGTGATGCCAGGGTGATGCCGGGGTGAGGCCGGGGTGATGTCTGGGTGATGCCGGGGTGAGGCCGGGGTGATGCCGGGGTGATGTCTGGGTGATGCCGGGGTGAGGCCGGGGTGATGCCGGGGTGATGCCGGGGTGATGTCTGGGTGATGCCAGGGTGATGCCGGGGTGATGCCGGGGTGATGCCGGGGTGATGTCTGGGTGATGCCGGGGTGAGGCCGGGGTGATGCCGGGGTGATGTCTGGGTGATGCCGGGGTGAGGCCGGGGTGATGCCGGGGTGATGTCTGGGTGATGTCTGGGTGATGCCAGGGTGATGCCGGGGTGATGCCGGGGTGATGCCGGGGTGATGTCTGGGTGATGCCGGGGTGAGGCCGGGGTGATGCCGGGGTGATGCCGGGGTGATGTCTGGGTGATGCCGGGGTGATGCCGGGGTGATGTCTGGGTGATGCCGGGGTGATGCCGGGGTGAGGCCGGGGTGAGGCCGGGGTGAGGCCGGGGTGAGGCCGGGGTGATGTCTGGGTGATGCCGGGGTGATGCCGGGGTGAGGCCGGGGTGATGCCGGGGTGATGCCGGGGTGATGCCGGGGTGATGCCGGGGTGATGCCGGGGTGAGGCCGGGGTGATGCCGGGGTGATACCGGGGTGATGCTGGGGTGAGGCCGGGGTGATGCCGGGGTGATGCCGGGGTGATACCAGGGTGAGGCCGGGGTGATGCCGGGGTGATGCCAGGGTGAGGCCGGGGTGAGGCCGGGGTGATACCGGGGTGATGCCGGGGTGAGGCCGGGGTGAGGCCGGGGTGATGCCGGGGTGATGCCGGGGTGATGCCGGGGTGATACCGGGGTGATGCCGGGGTGATGCCGGGGTGATACCAGGGTGAGGCCGGGATGAGGCCGGGGTGATGCCAGGGTGATGCCAGGGTGATGCCGGGGTGATACCGGGGTGATGTCTGGGTGAGGCCGGGGTGAGGCCGGGGTGAGGCCGGGATGAGGCCGGGGTGATACCGGGGTGATGCCGGGGTGATGCCGGGGTGATACCAGGGTGAGGCCGGGATGAGGCCGGGGTGATGCCAGGGTGATGCCGGGGTGATACCGGGGTGATGTCTGGGTGATGCCGGGGTGATGCCAGGGTGATGCCAGGGTGATGCCGGGGTGATGCCGGGGTGATGCCAGGGTGAGGCCGGGGTGATGCCAGGGTGAGGCCGGGGTGATGCCAGGGTGATGCCGGGGTGATGCCGGGGTGAGGCCGGGGTGATGCCGGGGTGATGCCGGGGTGATGCCAGGGTGAGGCCGGGGTGATGCCAGGGTGATGCCGGGGTGACGGAGGGATGGAGTGGCGGAGGTTGGAGGAAGCTTGGGGGAGGGGGTGGTGGTTGTGGTTGTGGGTGGGATAAGGTGTGATCCGGTCCTGTGCCATGCCCATGGTCCTGTGCCATGCCCATGGTCCTGTGGCATCGCTGGAAGTGTCCCTGGACAGGGCTTGGAGCACCCTGGCACAGTGGGAGGTGTCCCATGCCCGTGCCAAGGTGTCCCATGGTCACATCCCAGCCCTGGCAGTGCCCCTTGGAGCACCCTGGCACAGTGGGAAGTGTCTGTGCCCATGTCCATGTCCCATTCCCATGTCCCTGTCCCATGCCCATGTCCCATGCCCATGCCAAGGTGTCCCATGGCCACGTCCCATCCCTGGCCACGTCCCTTGGAGCATCCTGGCACAGTGGGAAGTGTCCCATGCCCATGCCAAGGTGTCCCTGCCCATGCCAAGGTGTCCCATGCCCATGTCCCTGTCCCATCCCTGGCAGTGCCCCTTGGAGCACCCTGGCACAGTGGGAGGTGTCCCAGCCCATGCCAAGGTGTCCCTGTCCATGCCAAGGTGTCCCATTCCCATGTCCCTGTCCCATCCCTGGCAGCGTCCCTTGGAGCACCCTGGCACAGTGGGAGATGCCCCTGCCCATGCCAAGGTGTCCCATGTCCCTGTCCCATCCTTGGAAATGCCCCTTGGAGCACCCTGGGATAGTGGAAGGTGTCCCTGTCCATGCCAAGGTGTCCCATGCCCACGTCCCATCCCTGGCAGTATCCCTTGGAGCACCCTGGCACAGTGGGAAGTGTCCCATGCCCATGCCAAGGTGTCCCTGTCCATGCCAAGGTGTCCCATGCCCACGTCCCATCCCTGGCAGTGCCCCTTGGAGCACCCTGGCACAGTGGGAGGTGTCCCAGCCCATGCCAAGGTGTCCCTGCCCATGCCAAGGCGTCCCATTCCCATGTCCCATGCCCATGCCCATGTCCCATCCCTGGCAGCGTCCCTTGGAGCACCCTGGCACAGTGGAAGGTGTCCCATGTCCCATGTCCCATGCCCATGTCCTTGTGCCATCCCTGGAAATGTCCCTGGACAGGGCTTGGAGCACCCTGGCACAGTGGGAGATGTCCCTGCCCATGGCCATGCCCATGCCAAGGTGTCCCATGGCCACGTCCCATCCCTGGCAGCGTCCCTTGGAGCACCCCGGGACAGTGGGAGGTGTCCCTGCCCATGCCAAGGCGTCCCATTCCCATGCCAAGGTGTCCCATGCCCATGTCCCATCCCTGGCAGCGTCCCTTGGAGCACCCTGGCACAGTGGGAAGTGTCCCATGCCCGTGCCAAGGTGTCCCATGCCCATGTCCCATCCCTGGCAGTGCCCCTTGGAGCACCCCGGGACAGTGGGAGGTGTCCCTGTCCATGCCAAGGTGTCCCATGCCCACGTCCCATCCCTGGCAGTATCCCTTGGAGCACCCTGGCACAGTGGGAAGTGTCCCATGCCCATGCCAAGGTGTCCCTGTCCATGCCAAGGTGTCCCATGCCCACGTCCCATCCCTGGCAGTATCCCTTGGAGCACCCTGGCACAGTGGGAGGTGTCCCAGCCCATGCCAAGGTGTCCCTGCCCATGCCAAGGTGTCCCATTCCCATGTCCCATGCCCATGCCCATGTCCCATCCCTGGCAGCGTCCCTTGGAGCACCCTGGCACAGTGGAAGGTGTCCCATGTCCCATGTCCCATGCCCATGTCCTTGTGCCATCCCTGGAAATGTCCCTGGACAGGGCTTGGAGCACCCTGGCACAGTGGGAGATGTCCCTGCCCATGGCCATGCCCATGCCAAGGTGTCCCATGCCCATGTCCCATCCCTGGCAGCGTCCCTTGGAGCACCCCGGGACAGTGGGAGGTGTCCCTGCCCATGCCAAGGTGTCCCATGCCCATGTCCTGGTGTCCCATGGCCGTGCCAAGGTGTCCCATGTCCCTGTCCCATCCCTGGAAATGCCCCTTGGAGCACCCTGGCACAGTGGGAGCTGTCCCATTCCCACATCCCATTCCCACATCCCTTTCCCATTCCCACATCCCTGCCCCATCCCTGGCAGTGCCCCCTGGAGCCCTGGCACAGCTGTAGTTCTCCCTGCCCGCCCCAGGCCTGGCACCAGAGGATTTTTAATCTCCCTTCCAACCCGACCGCTCCCGGATCCTGCGATCCCAAGGATCCGGGCCTGGGCACCCGTTTTTGGGGCAGAGCAGAGGAGGGGATTTTGTGCCATCCTGCCCTGCCCAGCCCTACTTGGGCACTGTCCAGGCTGCCCCAGCCTTGTCCTGGGCTAATCCTGCCCGGCTCCGAGCCAATCCCACCCGGCTCCGAGCCAATCCCGCCCGGCTCCGAGCTGGCTCCGACTCCTTCTCCGCCTAATTGACTTTCCTGGGTTCATCCTATTTATAGTCCCTACCGTGCCAGCTGCACTCCGGGATTAGCTGGGCACGGGGGCAACCCCATGGGCACTCTGAATCCCGGGAGAAATCGCCAAGAATGGGAACTCCACACGGGTAAAATGTGGGATTTGTGGCCATTCCCATCGAGGCCAGGTTTTCTGGGATGATCCCATCCCATTCCCAAGCCCAAGGGCACTCAGGGGCTCTGAATCCTGGGATAAATCCCCCCAAAACTGGAACCCCACACCCCCAAAACTCGGGATTTTGGGGTGTTCCCTACCAAGGAGAAGCCGGAATTTTTCCTGGGATGATCCCACCCCATTCCCAACCTCCTTTCCCATAGGAATGCCCGATCAGGATATTCCTCTTCTTGGTGCAATGCTTGAACACACCACATTTAGGAGCTCCAAATCCCAGGATAAATGGGATAAATCGCCCAAAACTGGAACCCCACACCCCCAAAACTCGGGATTTGTGGCCATTCCCACCAAGGCCAGGTTTTCTGGGATGATCCCATCCCATTCCCAACCCCAAGGGCACTCAGGGGCTCTGAATCCCGGGATAAATCCCCCAAAACTGGAACCCCACACCCCCAAAACTCGGGATTTTTGACCGTTCCCACCAAGGTGGGGCTGGGGGATTTTCTGGGATGATCCCACCCCATTCCCACCCTCCTCACCCATAGGAATGCCCGATCAGGATATTCCTCTTCTTGGGGCAACGCTTGAACGCACCCCAAGGGCACTGAGGGGACTCCAAATAACCCAAAACTGGAACCCCACACCCCCAAAACTCGGGATTTTGGGGTGTTCCCTACCAAAGAGAAGCCGGAATTTTTCCTGGGATGATCCCACCCCATTCCCAACCTCCTTTCCCATAGGAATGCCCGATCGGGATATTTCTCTTCTTGGTGCAATGCTTGAACACACCGCATTTAGGAACTCCAAATCCCGAGATAAATCGCCCAAAACTGGAACCCCACACCCCCAAAACTCGGGATTTGTGGCCATTCCCACCAAGGCCAGGTTTTCTGGGATGATCCCATCCCATTCCCAACCCCAAGGGCACTCAGGGGCTCTGAATCCCGGGATAAATCCCCCAAAACTGGAACCCCACACCCCCAAAACTCGGGATTTTTGACCGTTCCCACCAAGCTGGGGCTGGGGGATTTTCTGGGATGATCCCACCCCATTCCCACCCTCCTCACCCATAGGAATGCCCGATCAGGATATTCCTCTTCTTGGGGCAACGCTTGAACGCACCCCAAGGGCACTGAGGGGACTCCAAATAACCCAAAACTGGAACCCCACACCCCCAAAACTCGGGATTTTGGGGTGTTCCCTACCAAGGAGAAGCCGGAATTTTTCCTGGGATGATCCCACCCCATTCCCAACCTCCTTTCCCATAGGAATGCCCGATCGGGATATTTCTCTTCTTGGTGCAATGCTTGAACACACCGCATTTAGGAACTCCAAATCCCGAGATAAATCCCCCAAAACTGGAACCCCACACCCCCAAAACTCGGGATTTTTGACCGTTCCCACCAAGCTGGGGCTGGGGGATTTTCTGGGATGATCCCACCCCATTCCCACCCTCCTCACCCATAGGAATGCCCGATCAGGATGTTCCTCTTCTTGGTGCAACGCTTGAACACACCGCATTTAGGAACTCAGAATCCCGGGATAAATCGCCCAAAACTGGAACCCCACACCCCCAAAACTCGGGATTTGTGGCCATTCCCACCAAGGCCAGGTTTTCTGGGATGATCCCATCCCATTCCCAACCCCAAGGGCACTCAGGGGCTCTGAATCCCGGGATAAATCCCCCAAAACTGGAACCCCACACCCCCAAAACTCGGGATTTTTGACCGTTCCCACCAAGGTGGGGCTGGGGGATTTTCTGGGATGATCCCACCCCATTCCCACCCTCCTCACCCATAGGAATGCCCGATCAGGATGTTCCTCTTCTTGGCATAACGCTTGAACACGGCCCTCATATCCTCGGCCAGCGCGTAGAACGTGTAGGCGGCGGCCACGGGCGGCGCCGAGCTGCAGCCGTGTCCGGCCAGATCCGGAGCCACCACCTCATATCCCAACTTGGAAAAAAATTCCAGCTGCTCCTTCCAGATGTCCAAAGAGCCGCCCACGCCGTGGATGAAGAACAACACCACATCTCCGTGCGTGCCCTTGCAGCTCGTGATGCGCTTCTTGCAGTCGATGCTCACCACCTTCTTAGGTTTGCGCTTCCGACGCTTCCCGGCCGCCGCCGCTCCATCCTTACCCGGAATTCCCGTTGCATCCGACATTTCCAACTCCACGGTGCTGTTGGGATCGCCGGAGGCGTTGTGGCACTGCAGGATCTCGGAGCGCATGGCGTCGCCCAGGTTCTCGATGAGCAGCTGCCCGTTGCGGTAGAGCGTGATGCGCCGCTTGCAGTGCACCGTGCCGCGCTCCGTCGTCGCCGTCGTCTCCTCCGGTTCCTCCGGGAATTCCGGACGTTTGGGAATGTTGTGGCGGATCCGGAGGATTCTCCCGGGTTTCACTTCCAGGAAGGTGTAGCCGTCGTCGGATTCAACGCTGTCCAGAGGCCCCACGGCGTTGGGGGTCTTGCCCAGCAGGCAGCACAGGAGCCCGTCGGCGATGCTGGTCAGCATGGTGATCCCTGGAAAAAGGGGGGAAATCGGGGATTTGGCCCCAATTCCGGCAGCGGGAGGAGCGGTGATGGTTTTGTTGCTGTCCCAGTTTGGGGCTGGCTGGGGGGGAATCTGGCTGGGGGTGGGTTTGGGGGGCTGGGGGTGGCCCCAAAAGTGGAGCTCAAAAGGTGCTGTGCTTGATCCAAGAGGGATCCGACATTCCCGATCCCGCTTTTTCTGGGTCACATCGCTGTCCCTGAGCCCTGAAGCCCCTGTCAGTCAATCACAGCCCTTGGAGCAGGAATTTGCTCCATTTTAGGGAAAAACATGGAAAAAAAGCCTTTGGGATTAAGGAGGTGCCCCAAAAGCAGAGCCCAAAAGCTGCTGTGCCCGATCCCAGAGGGATCCGACATTCCCGATCCCGCTTTTTCGGGGTCATGTCCCTGGCACTCAATCACAGCCCTTGGAGCAGGAATTTGCTCCAGGTGAGGGGAAAAACATGGAAAAAAAACCTTTGGGATTAAGGAGGTGCCCCCAAAGCACAACCCTGCTGCTGTGCCCGATCCCAGATGGATCTGACATTCCCGATCCCGCTTTTTCTGGGTCACATCCCTGTCCCTGAGCCCTGCAGTTCCCATCAGGGAATCCCTGGATTTGGAGAAGGAATTTGCTCCATTTTAGGGAAAAACATGGAAAAAAACCCTTTGGGATTAAGGAGGTGCCCCCAAAGCACAACCCTGCTGCTGTGCCCGATCCCAGAGGGATCCGACATTCCCGATCCCGCTTTTTCTGGGTCACATCGCTGTCCCTGAGCCCTGAAGCCCCTGTCAGTCAATCACAGCCCTTGGAGCAGGAATTTGCTCCATTTTAGGGAAAAACATGGAAAAAAAGCCTTTGGGATTAAGGAGGTTCCCCAAAAGCACAACCCTGCTGCTGTGCCCGATCCCAGATGGATCCGACATTCCCAATCCCGCTTTTTCTGGGTCACGTCCCTGGCATTCAACCACAGCCCTTGGAGAAGGAATTTGCTCCATTTTAGGAAAAAACCTGGGAAAAAAAAACCCCATTCCGAATTAAAAATTCCTCTTTTTCCAAGCAACGCGGAGCTGCAGCCCCGGGAATGCGGGAATGTGGGAATGTGGGAATGCAGGAATGCAGGAATGTGGGAATGAATTATTTATTTCTCCCGATTAAATATAAATTCAGCTCTGGTCGAGGCGGGAATGGCAGGGATGGGATTGGGTTTAATTAAAATCCCTCCAGGAAATGAACCAGGGAATGCTGGGGGGATGTGGAATTGTCCCCAGAACCGGGATCCTGCAGGGATGGGAACTGGGATTGGGATCCTGCAGGGATGGGAACTGGGATCCTGCAGGGATGGGAACTGGGATCGGGATCCTGTAGGGATGGGAAATGGGATGGGGATCCTGCAGGGATGGGAACTGGGATCCTGCAGGGATGGGAACTGGGATCCTGTAGGGATGGGAACTGGGATCCTGTAGGGATGGGAACTGGGATCGGGATCCTGTAGGGATGGGAACTGGGATCCTGTAGGGACGGGAACTGGGATCGGGATCCTGTAGGGATGGGAACTGGGATCCTGTAGGGACGGGAACTGGGATCGGGATCCTGTAGGGATGGGAACTGGGATCCTGTAGGGACGGGAACTGGGATTGGGATCCTGCAGGGATGGGAACTGGGATGGGGATCCTGCAGGGATGGGAACTGGGATCGGGATCCTGTAGGGATGGGAACTGGGATCGGGATCCTGCAGGGATGGGAAATGGGATGGGGATCCTGCAGGGATGGGAACTGGGATCCTGTAGGGACGGGAACTGGGATCGGGATCCTGTAGGGATGGGAACTGGGATCCTGTAGGGACGGGAACTGGGATCGGGATCCTGTAGGGATGGGAACTGGGATCCTGTAGGGATGGGAACTGGGATTGGGATCCTGCAGGGATGGGAACTGGGATCCTGTAGGGACGGGAACTGGGATCGGGATCCTGCAGGGATGGGAACTGGGATCCTGCAGGGATGGGAACTGGGATCGGGATCCTGTAGGGATGGGAACTGGGATCCTGTAGGGACGGGAACTGGGATTGGGATCCTGCAGGGATGGGAACTGGGATCCTGTAGGGACGGGAACTGGGATTGGGATCCTGCAGGGATGGGAACTGGGATCCTGCAGGGATGGGAACTGGGATCGGGATCCTGTAGGAACGGGAACTGGGATCCTGTAGGAACGGGAACTGGGATTGGGATCCTGCAGGGATGGGAACTGGGATCCTGCAGGGATGGGAACTGGGATTGGGATCCTGTAGGGATGGGAACTGGGATCCTGTAGGGACAGGAACTGGGATTGGGATCCTGCAGGGATGGGAACTGGGATTGGGATCCTGCAGGGATGGGAAATGGGATCCTGCAGGGATGGGAACTGGGATCGGGATCCTGCAGGGATGGGATGGGAACTGGGATCGGGATCCTGTAGGGATGGGAACTGGGATCCTGTAGGGATGGGAACTGGGATTGGGATCCTGCAGGGATGGGAACTGGGATCCTGCAGGGACGGGAACTGGGATCGGGATCCTGTAGGGATGGGAAATGGGATGGGGATCCTGCAGGGATGGGAACTGGGATTGGGATCCTGCAGGGATGGGAACTGGGATGGGGATCCTGCAGGGATGGGAACTGGGATCGGGATCCTGTAGGGATGGGAACTGGGATCGGGATCCTGTAGGGATGGGAACTGGGATCCTGTAGGGACGGGAACTGGGATTGGGATCCTGCAGGGATGGGAACTGGGATCCTGTAGGGACGGGAACTGGGATTGGGATCCTGCAGGGATGGGAACTGGGATCCTGCAGGGATGGGAACTGGGATTGGGATCCTGTAGGGATGGGAACTGGGATCCTGTAGGGACAGGAACTGGGATTGGGATCCTGCAGGGATGGGAACTGGGATTGGGATCCTGCAGGGATGGGAAATGGGATCCTGCAGGGATGGGAACTGGGATCGGGATCCTGCAGGGATGGGATGGGAACTGGGATCGGGATCCTGTAGGGATGGGAACTGGGATCCTGTAGGAACGGGAACTGGGATTGGGATCCTGTAGGGATGGGAACTGGGATCCTGTAGGGACGGGAACTGGGATTGGGATCCTGCAGGGATGGGAAATGGGATCCTGCAGGGATGGGAACTGGGATCGGGATCCTGTAGGGATGGGAACTGGGATCCTGTAGGGACGGGAACTGGGATTGGGATCCTGCAGGGATGGGAACTGGGATGGGGATCCTGCAGGGATGGGAAATGGGATCCTTCAGGGATGGGAACTGGGATCGGGATCCTGCAGGGATGGGAACTGGGATCCTGCAGGGATGGGAACTGGGATCGGGATCCTGCAGGGATGGGAACTGGGATCCTGCAGGGATGGGAACTGGGATTGGGATCCTGTAGGGATGGGAACTGGGATCCCACAGGAACGGGAACTGGGATCCCACAGGAACGGGAATTGGGATCCTGACCCCGCAGGATCCCGGCTGCTCCAGGCCGGCGATCTGGGCACCGATTCCCTGGGCGCAGCCGGAATGGTTCATCCCGGGAATGCTGCCAGCTCCGGGAACAGCCGCCAGGCCTGGATCTTCCTCGAGACTCCCACGCAAACCCCACGGAGCATCCGGGTGTGGAATGGGATCGGGAACGGGCAGGGGGCTCCTGATCCCTTGGGGCTCTCCCGAAACTGGGAATGGCAATGCCGGCTCTGCACGGATCGGTGCCGAGCTGGGATCCATGAATTCCCGCTGGATCCCAGCCCATCCATGCAGGATCCGATCCCTGCTGAGCTGCGAGATCTCGGAGCTGCTCTATGGGGCCGCAATTCCAGCTGGGATCCCGATCCAAGGAATGGCAGCGGCCCGGCCGGAGCCGTGGCCGGAGCTGTGGCCGGAGCTGTGGCCGGAGCTGTGGCCGGAGTGTCCAGCTGTCCTTGCCGGACACGGGCAGCTCCTGATCCCAAAGCTCCGAGCTGGGAATGCTGAGCAGAGGGATGGAGCAGCCGGAAAACCCAGTGGGATTTGGGAATCCCGGATCGCGCCCGGCTCAGCCTGTGGAATCGGGATCCTACAAATGCCCGTCCTCCACGGCGCGGTGAGCCGGGAATGGAGCGGGAATGGGATTCCCGGAGCTGAACTGCTCCTGGGAATTCCCAAATGGATTTGTGGGATGGCTCTGGAGTTGGGAGCTCTGGAGGAAGATCCAGGGAATCTGGAGAGCCTCGGAGCTGCCTCCGGCTCCGGATCCCTCTGGAAGGGCTGGATCCGCTCGGATACACCCAGGTTGGAGATCCAGGTCCGGGATCTGCCCATCCCTGACGGATCCTGCACAGACCCCCCCGAAATCCTGGAATTAAGGCCAGGAAATCCCGGTGGGATCACAAAATCCACTCCTTATCCCTAAAGCGCCGCATCCCGGTGCCTCTCCGGGATAAATCCCGGCGGGAATTGGAGGTTGTGGGAATTCAGCTCCATCCCGGCGTCGGGAAGGGAGCAATTCCCGTCTCGCACCTCCCACGCGTTCCATGACCCCGCTCCGGCGGCAGACGGGAACATCCAGGGAGGAAAAGGGCTGGAAAAGGATCCAGATGGATGCCAGGAAGGTGGGAATGATGCCGGTTGCCATGGAAACGGGATTGGGGGGGGGTGGGACACACGCCATTATCCCAACCCCCCCTTCCCGCCTCATCCCGGCTCCTTCCCAGCCCCGCTGCCGGCGGCATTTCGGGAATGCCCGGTACGTAAGGGTGGGCACGGCAGGGGGGCGGGAACGGCGGGATCCGGCCGCGGGATCTGGATGAGGGATCCGGCCTTGGGATCCTGATGTTGGGATCTGGCACTGGGATCCGGCCTTGGGATCCCGATGTTGGGATCTGGCTTTGGGATCCGGCCTTGGGATCCTGACACTGGGATCTGGCTTTGGGATCCTGACACTGGGATCTGGATGAGGGATCCGGCCTTGGGATCCCGATGTTGGGATCCTGACACTGGGATCTGGCTTTGGGATCCTGACACTGGGATCTGGCTTTGGGATCTGGCCCTGGGATCCTGACACTGGGATCTGGATGAGGGATCCGGCCTTGGGATCCTGACACTGGGATCTGGCTTTGGGATCCTGACATTGGGATCCTGACACTGGGATCTGGCTTTGGGATCCTGACATCGGGATCCTGATGTTGGGATCTCGACACTGGGATCCTGCCTTTGGGATCCTGGAGCCCTTGGGATCCCACCTCGGGATCCTGACATTGGGATCCAGCCTTGGGATCCTGATGTTGGGATCCCAACGTTGGGATCCAGCTGGGGGGATCCTGCCTCGGGATCTTGCTGTGGGATCCTGGAGCCCTTGGGATTCTGTTATTTGGATCGTGACATCGGGATCCAGCCTTGGGATCCTGGAGCCATCGGGATCCTGCCCTTGGGATCCTGCCAAAGGGACGGGACACAGGGGACACGGGGCTGGCACAGGGGATGGGGTGGCACAGGGGACACAGGGTGACACAGGGGACACAGGGTGACACAGGGGACACGGGGATGGAACAGGGGACACAGGGTGACACAGGGGACATGGGGCTGGCACAGGGGATGGGCTGGCACAGGGGACACGGGGATGGCACAGGGGATGGGGTGGCACAGGGGACACAGGGTGGCACAGGGGACACGGGGATGGCACAGGGGACACGGGGATGGCACAGGGGACACAGGGTGACACAGGGGACATGGGGCTGGCACAGGGGACACAGGGGTGGCACAGGGGACATGGGATGGCACAGGGGATGGGGTGGCACAGGGGACACGGGGATGGCACAGGGGATGGGGTGGCACAGGGGACACAGGGTGACACAGGGGACACGGGGATGGCACAGGGGATGGGGTGGCACAGGGGACACGGGGATGGCACAGGGGACACAGGGTGACACAGGGGACATGGGGCTGGCACAGGGGACACAGGGGTGGCACAGGGGACATGGGATGGCACAGGGGACACGGGGATGGCACAGGGGACACGGGGATGGCACAGGGGACACAGGGTGACACAGGGGACACGGGGATGGCACAGGGGATGGGCTGGCACAGGGGACACGGGGCTGGCACAGGGGACACAGGGTGACACAGGGGATGGGCTGGCACAGGGGACACGGGGCTGGCACAGGGGACACGGGGCTGGAACAGGGGACATGGGGATGGCACAGGGTGACACAGGGGATGGGGTGGCACAGGGGACACGGGGGTGGCACAGGGGACACAGGGTGGCACAGGGGACATGGGGCTGGCACAGGGGACACAGGGGTGGCACAGGGGACATGGGATGGCACAGGGGACATGGGGGTGACACTGGGGACATGGGGCTGGCACAGGGGACACAGGGTGACACAGGGGATGGGGTGGCACAGGGGACACGGGGCTGGCACAGGGGACACGGGGCTGGCACAGGGGATGGGGTGGCACAGGGGACACGGGGCTGGCACAGGGGACACGGGGCTGGAACAGGGGACACGGGGCTGGAACAGGGGACACGGGGATGGCACAGGGTGACACAGGGGATGGGGTGGCACAGGGGACACGGGGATGGCACAGGGGACACGGGGGTGGCACAGGGTGACACAGGGGATGGGGTGGCACAGGGGACACAGGGTGACACAGGGGATGGGCTGGCACAGGGGACACAGGGTGGCACAGGGGACACGGGGCTGGCACAGGGGATGGGCTGGCACAGGGGACACGGGGCTGGCACAGGGGACACGGGGCTGGAACAGGGGACACGGGGATGGCACAGGGTGACACAGGGGATGGGGTGGCACAGGGGACACGGGGGTGGCACAGGGGACACGGGGATGGCACAGGGGACACGGGGGTGGCACAGGGGACATGGGGGTGACACTGGGGACATGGGGCTGGCACAGGGGACACAGGGTGACACAGGGGATGGGGTGGCACAGGGGACACGGGGGTGGCACAGGGGACACAGGGTGGCACAGGGGATGGGGTGGCACAGGGGACACGGGGATGGCACAGGGGACACAGGGTGACACAGGGGACATGGGATGGCACAGGGGACATGGGGGTGACACAGGGGACACGGGGCTGGCACAGGGGACACAGGGTGACACAGGGGATGGGGTGGCACAGGGGACACAGGGCTGGCACAGGGGACACAGGGCTGGCACAGGGGATGGGGTGGCACAGGGGACACAGGGTGGCACAGGGGACACGGGGCTGGAACAGGGGACACGGGGATGGCACAGGGTGACACAGGGGATGGGGTGGCACAGGGGACACGGGGGTGGCACAGGGGACACGGGGGTGGCACAGGGAACTTGGGAATGGCACCAGGGACATGGGAATGGCACAGGAAAAGCGCCACCTGCCCCAAGCTGCCCCCGGTGGCCCCGTCCCCGCTGGGTCCCTGCACAGGGACAGCCCCGAATCCCAAAAATCCGGAATGCTGGGAATGGCCAAAAGCTCCCCCTGCTCAGGGAGACCCCTCATCCCTGCCAAGGGAAATCCTGGGAAATCCTAAATCCCCAAAAAATCCCAAATCAGCCCAAGGACGGCGTTTCCCACAGGGCCAGCCTTGGATCCAGAGAATCCCAAAAACCCAGAGAATCCCAAAAACCCCAAGGAATCCCAAAAACCCCAGAGAATCCCAAACCCCAAAGAATCCCAAAAACCCAGAGACTCCCAAAAACCCCAGAGAATCCCAAAACCCCAAAGAATCCCAAACCCCAAAGAATCCCAAAACCCAGAGAATCCCCAAACCCCAGAGAATCCCAAAACCCCAAAGAATCCCAAAAAACCCAGGGAATCCCAAAACCCCAAAGAATCCCAAAACCCCAAAGAATCCCAAAAACCCCAGAAAATCCCAAAAACCCCAGAGAATCCCAAAAACCCCAAAGAATCCCAAAACCCCAAAGAGTCCCAAAACCCCAAAGAATCCCAAAAACCCCAAAGAATCCCAAAACCCCAAAGAATCCCAAAAACCCCAAGGAATCCCAAAAACCCTGGAAAAGCGAAGAATCCGCAGGATCTGAGGGGGTTTTTTTTTGAGCTCTGAGAGCGGAGGAATGGAAGGAACTCCTGGTGGGAATTTCGCTTTGGGAATTGAATTCCCAGTGGGAAAACAGAGGGAAAAAACCCCGATTTCCCTCGGATTTATTCATCCCCAGCCGGTTTTCCCTGGATAAAAGGGTGGGAATGCTGTCGGGAAGGGTTTTTTTTTTCCAAGCGTGGAAGCAGCTCTGGAATTGTCGAGGTGGAGGAAGGGAGGGAGCGGTGCCGGGATTTCAGCGGGATGCAGAGGGATGGGATGGGGGGTGGGGGGGTCAGGGGACGGCGGCGCTGGGAAAGGGGAGAATTCCCAAGGGATGCGGGTGGGAAAGGGAGCGGGGAAAGGGAAGAACTGTAGGGAAAAGGGCTGGGAAAGGAGCGGGGAAAGGGAGCAGGGAAAGGGAAGATCCGTATGGAAAAGGGCTGGGAAAGGGAATCGGGGAAAGGGGAGCAGGGAAAGGGAATTATTCCTAAAGGAAAAGGGCTGGAAAAGGGGGAGGGAAAGGGGAACAGGGAAAGGGGAACATTCCTAAGGAAAAGGGAACAGGAAAAGGGGAACATTCCTAAGGAAAAGGGAGCAGGGAAAAGGGAGCAGGGAAAGGGAAGATCCGTATGGAAAAGGGCTGGGAAAGGGAATCGGGGAAAGGGGAATCGGGGAAAGGGGAGCAGGGAAAGGGAATTATTCCTAAAGGAAAAGGGCTGGAAAAGGGGGAGGGAAAGGGGAACAGGGAAAGGGGAACATTCCTAAGGAAAAGGGAGCAGGGAAAGAGGAACATTCCTAAGGAAAAGGGAGCAGGGAAAGGGAATTATCCCTAAGGAAAAGGGCTGGGAAAGGGGAACATTCCTAAAGGAAAAGGGCTGGGAAAGGGGGAGGGAAAGGGGAGCGTTCCTAAGGAAAAGGAGCAGGGGAAGAGGAACAGGGAAAGGGGAACATTCCTAAGGAAAAGGGAACGGGGAAAGGGAGCGGGGAAAGGGAAGATCCGTATGGAAAAGGGCTGGGAAAAGGGAATCGGGGAAAGGGGAGCAGGGAAAGAGGAACATTCCTAAGGAAAAGGAGGAGGGAAAGGGGAGCAGGGAAAGGGAATTATTCCTAAGGAAAAGGGCTGGGAAAGGGGAACAAGGAAAGGGGAATATCCCTGAGGAAAAGAGCTGGAAAAGGAGGAGGGAAAGGGGAGCGCTCCTAAGGAAAAGGGAGCAGGGGAAGGGGAACATTCCTAAGGAAAAGAGCTGGGAAAGGGGAGCAGGGAAAGGGAATTATTCCTAAGGAAAAGCGCTGGAAAAGGAGAATATCCCTAAGGAAAAGAGCTGGGAAAAAGGAGGAGGGAAAGGGGAACATTCCTAAAGGAAAAGGGCTGGAAAAGGAGGAGGGAAAGGGGAGCAGGGAAAGGGGAATATTCCTAAGGAAAAGGGAACAGGGAAAGGGACCAGGGAAAGGGGAATTATCCCTAAGGCAAAGAGAAGGGAAAGGAGGTCGGGGAAAGGGGGAAAATCCCTAAGGAACAGGGCTGGGAAAGGGAACAGGGAAAAGGGAATTATCCCTGAGGAAAAGGGAGCAGGGAAAGGGAACAGGGAAAAGGGGGATCATCCCTAAGGAAAAGGGAGCGGGGAAAGGGGAACATTCCTAAGGAAAAGGGAGCAGGGAAACGGAATTATCCCTATAGAAAAGGGAAAAGGGAACATTCCTAAGGAAAAGGGAACAGGGATCATCCCCAAGGAAAAGGGAACAGGGAAAAGGGAATTATCCCTAAGGAAAAGGGAGCAGGGAAAGGGAGCAGGAAAAGGGGGATAATCCCTAAGGAACAGGGCTGGGAAAGGGAACAGGGAAAGGGAATTATCCCTGAGGAAAAGGGAACAGGGAAAAGGGAATTATCCCTAAGGAACAGGGCTGGGAAAGGGAGCAGGGAAAGGGGAGCAGGGAAAGGGGGATCATCCCCAAGGAAAAGGGAACAGGGAAACGGAATTATCCCTACGGAAAAGGGAACATTCCTAAGGAAAAGGGAACAGGGAAAGGGATCATCCCCAAGGAAAGGGGAACAGGGAAAAGGGATCATCCCTAAGGAAAAGGGAGCAGGGAAAAGGGAATTATCCCTACGGAAAAGGGAGCAGGGAAAGGGAGCAGGAAAAGGGAATTATCCCTACGGAAAAGGGAACAGGGAAAAGGGATCATCCCTAAGGAACAGGGAGCAGAGAAAGGGAACAGGGAAAAGAGAATTAGCTTTAAGGAAAAGGGAGCAGGGAAAAGGGGAGCAGGGAAAGGGGGATCATCCCTAAGGAAAAGAGAAAAAGGAACATTCCTAAGGAAAAGGGAGCAGGGAAAGGGAGCAGGGAAAAGGGAATTATCCCTGAGGAAAAAGGGAGCAGGGAAAGGGGAATTATCCCTGAGGAAAAAGGAGCAGGGAAAGGGGAATTATCCCTGAGGAAAAAGGGAGCAGGGAAAGGGGAATTATCCCTGAGGAAAAAGGAGCAGGGAAAGGGAGCAGGGAAAGGGAGCAGGGAAAAGGGAATTATCCCTAAGGAAAAAGGGAGCAGGGAAAGGGGAATTATCCCTACGGAAAAAGGGAGCAGGGAAAGGGGAATTATCCCTGAGGAAAAAGGAGCAGGGAAAGGGAGCAGGGAAAGGGAGCAGGGAAAAGGGAATTATCCCTAAGGAAAAAGGGAGCAGGGAAAGGGAATTATCCCTACGGAAAAAGGGAGCAGGGAAAGGGGATCACCCCCAAGGCCTCCTGTCCCCTTTCCCCCCCAGCTTTTTTCGGAAGCACGGAAACCTCGGCACACAAAAGATCCCGCAGCTCCCGGCCCTGCCCGAGCCCTCCGTGCCACCAAATCCCCCCCGGGAATTCCCACCGGGATCGCTCCCGGTTCCCGGCGCGGAGCCGGATCCCTCGGTGGGAAGCAGCCTCTGGAATGCGGCTTTGGAATCACGCACTGGAAGCCTCGCGCGCCTCTCCCCACCCCCTCCACGGGCAGGTTGATGCCACGCACCCCACTGGGAAATTCCAGCCGAAATTCCAAGGGGATTTTAGGAGCCTCACACAGCGATGCTGCCCCCGCCGTTGCATCACGAGGGGATTCATCCCTTGCCTTGGATTTCCAGGAGAAATCCCTCCCCTCCTCCTCCTCCTCCTCCTCTCTCCTTTTTCCCTCCTCCTTCCCAGCTACCTGGAGAAATCCAGGTCCTTTCCAAACCTCCGGCCCTACAACATCCAAAGCCCGCCGCTATCCCAAATCTATTCCCGATGGGAAGAATTCCCGCATTTTCGGCTCGTTTTGCAACCCCCCCTCCTTCCCCTTCCCCTCCCCCCAAAATCACCTTTGGCGTCAGGACATTCCCGCAGCGCCGCAGAGGGAAAAGCGCCGCTCACCTCATTGATTGCCGACGCTTGCCAGGGGGTCGGGCTGGGAAGAAAAGCTTGGAATTCCCGCAGAATTCCCGATGGAAAAGCAGAGCAGGCGATGCCCGAGGCGGTGGGAGCAGGATGGTTCAAATCCCGATTTTTTTTTTTTTGGGGGGGGGGGGTTTGTTTTTTTTTTTTTTTTTTCTGCAAAAGGCGGGAGGGAGAAAATCCCTTCAGCTCCGCTCAGCCGCCCCAAAATCCCCCCAAATTGCCCCAATTCCTCCCCTTCCCGCTTGTCCCCGGCTCCATGGGGACTCGGGGGGGTTTGTCCTTGGAGCTGTCGCCATGGAAAGCCCCGAAATCCCTCCTAAGGAGGCGGGATCTGGAGCTGATGGACACCGGGAAGAGCCAGTGGCTGCCGGGGGGACGGGAGGGGGACGGGGATGGGGTGGGGATGGGAATGGGAATGGGATGGGGTGGGATGGGATTGATGGGATGGGATCAGTGGGATGGGATGGGGATGGGATCGGTGGGATGGGAATGGGATGGGATGGGATGGGATGGGATGGGATCAGTGGGATGGGATGGGATGGGATTGATGGGATGGGATGGGATGGGATGGGAATGGGATGGGATGGGGATGGGATGGGATGGGATGGGGTGGGGATGGGGATGGGGATGGGGATGGGGATGGGATGGGATGGGGATGGGATGGGATGGGATGGGATGGGATTGATGGGATGGGATCAGTGGGATGGGATGGGGATGGGATCGGTGGGATGGGATGGGATCAGTGGGATGGGATGGGGATGGGAGGGGATGGGATGGGAGGGGATGGGATCAGTGGGATGGGATGGGATGGGATTGATGGGATGGGATGGGATGGGATGGGAATGGGATGGGATGGGATGGGATGGGGATGGGGATGGGGATGGGGATGGGGATGGGGATGGGATGGGGATGGGGATGGGGATGGGATGGGAATGGGATGGGATGGGATGGGATGGGATGGGATGGGATGGGGATGGGAATGAGATGGGATGGGATGGGATGGGGATGGGAATGAGACGGGATGGGGTGGGGATGGGGATGGGGATGGGGATGGGATGGGAATGGGATGGGATGGGATGGGGATGGGGATGGGGATGGGGATGAGATGGGATGGGATGGGATGGGGATGGGGATGGGGATGGGGATGGGATAGGATGGGATGGAATCAGTGGGATGGGATGGGACAAGGGTGGGATGGGGATGGGAATGGGAATGGGAACGGGAATGGGACAGGGATGGGACAGGGATGGGGATGGGGATGGGGACAAGGATGGGATGGGATTGATGGGATGGGATGGGGACGGGGATGGGAATAGGATGGGGACAGGGGCGGGGAGAGGGATGGGAGAGGGATGGGAATGGGACAGGGATGGGAATGGGGACGGGGATGGGAATGGGGACGGGGATGGGAATGGGAATGGGGACGGGGATGGGAATGGGACAGGGATGGGATGGGATAGGGATGGGATGGGATAGGGATGGGAATGGGACAGGGATGGGATAGGATAGGGATGGGAATGGGGACGGGGATGGGAATGGGACAGGGATGGGGATGGGACAGGGATGGGAATGGGATGGGATAGGGATGGGACAGGGATGGGAATGGGGATGGGGATGGGACAGGGGTGGGGACGGGGGCAGGGACAGGGATGGGATGGGAATGGGACAGGGACAGGGATGGGGAGAGGGACAGGGATGGGGAGAGGGATGGGGACGGGGAAGGGACGGGGACAGGGATGGGGATGAGAACAGGGATGGGGACAGGGATGGGGACAGGGATGGGGACAGGGATGGGAATGGGACAGGGAGGGGCCAGGGCCAGGGGTGGCGTTTGGGATGGGGGTGGTGGCGGTGTGGTGGCTGTGGGGTGGCAGAGGGCACGAGCGTGGCAGTGCCCTGAGTGTGGCAACGCCACAAATGCAGCAGTGTCACAAACGTGCCACAGGTGGGGCAGTGCCAGGGCCAGTGCCAGGAACGTGGCAGTGCCACGAAGGTGTCGGTGCCACGAAGGTGTCGGTGCCACGAAGGTGACACTCGTGTGGCAGTGCCAGGAACGTGGCAGTGCCACAACCACGTCAGTGCCACGAAGGTGACACTTGTGTGGCAGTGCCACGAAGGTGACACTCGTGTGGCGGTGCCAGGAACGTGGCAGTGCCACGAAGGTGACACTCGTGTGGCGGTGCCACCTTGGTGTCACAGCTCAGGTGCACCGAACACCCCCCAAGGCTGCGGCAGGAGGACGAACACCGAGCCAGGGCTGAGTTTTGGGTTTATTTTCAGCCAGTTTGGGGTTTGGCAGGGTTGAGCCTCATTCCTGACAGGCCAATTCCTGCTGGGACACAAAAGCTGGGAGCTGTTCCTGCTCTTGGGGTAGGGCTGGGATTGGTCCAGGAAAGGAACAGTGGGATCCTGGAATGGTTTGGGTTGGAAGGACCTTAAATCCCATACAATGCCACCCTGGGATGCCTCCCACTGTCCCAGCGTGCTCCAGCCTGGCCTTGGACACTTCCAGGGATCCAGGGGCAGCCACAGCTCCTCTGGGAATTCCATCCCATTCCCTCCCCACCCTCACAGCCGGGAATTCCTTCCCGATATCCCACCCGAATCTCTCCTTTTCCCATGGGAAGCCATTCCCTGCGTCCTGTCCCTTCATCCCTTATCCCAAGCCCCTCTCCAGCCCTCTGGGAGCCCTTTTAGGCCCTGCGAGCAGCTTTGAGGCCTGCATATCGCGCCGCGTATCGCGACAGCGCTGAGCACAACCCCCATGGCGACAAGGCCGCAGTGGGGCTGTTGCCATGGTAACTCCGCCACGACCCCCCTACCCCCGAGGACTACAACCCCCATCAACCCTTGCGGCGCAGCGCAGGCTGTGATTGGCTGGGAGGACGGAGCCAATGGGAAGCGGCGTTGTTGGCGGGTGGAGCGCAATGGCGGCGCTGGGCTCGGTGTGGGGCTGCAGGTACCGGAGGGGAGCGGGCGGTGAAATTCCAACCGTAACCATTCCAAACCAACCCCTTCCTTCCCTCTCCTCACTCCTTGTTCTCTTTTCACTCTTCCCAAGGCTTGCCCTGCTGCACCGCTCCGTCCGCAGCCCTTTCCCGCTGCTCCCAAACCCTCTGGAGCCACTTCCCAGTGCTTCCAACCCGTCCGTCCACGGCCGCATCCCGGTTCCAGCGTGGAATTTCCAGCAAATCCGTGGGAAATCCCGAGGGAACGAGTACCAACCCAACAACTGGAAGCGGAAGAGGACTCACGGCTGGATCAAGCGGATCAGCTCTGCCAGCGGGATCGCCGTGATCCTGCGCCGCATGCTCAAGGGCAGGAAATCCCTGAGCCACTGAGGGAGCCTCGGGAATCCGCCGGGAATTTGGGAATGATCCCGCCGGGAATTCGGGATGATCCCGCCGGGAATTCGGGATGATCCCGCCGAGCCGTGGAGGTGGTGCCCGGCCCTTGCTCCCGGAGGGATTTGGGACGCGGCTGCTGCTTAAGTTGTGAAATTATCCTGGGGGGGTTTTTTGTGTTTAAATGCCGAGGGTTTGTGTTTATTCCGAGATAAACGTGGGAATGCGAAGTGTGCTCGAATCGCGGCGTCTCGCCCGGGACTTCCGTGCGTTCGTTGTGCTGGGAAGGTTAATGAGGAGGGGGGAAGGATGTTTGGGGAGGATGGAAGGATTCAGGGGGTGGAATTTCGGATTGTCCGTGTCAGCAGCGCCTCTGCGCCTTCGTTGCTCCATCCTGATCCCAGCACCACCTCTGGGATGGGATGGACGCGAAGAATTCTCCTCCTTCTCCCCGCGCCGCCTAATGAGCAGCCTCTTAATTAACGCGCCGACCCGCCGCCCAAGCTACAATTCCCGGCACGCCCCGCGCCGCGCTCCATCCGGGTCCTCCTGCGCTTCACCCGCCCCACCCTTCCGCGCGGGCACTTCCTGCCTCAACCCAACCTTACTGTCGATGATTGACAGGCACGACATCCAATAGAAAAGCAGCATTTCGCGGTGCTGACCAATAGGCGCACACGAGGCGGGCGGCCATGACAGTGGGCGGGCCGGGGCGGCTCCTCCCGGCTGGCGGCGGCGAAGATGGTACGTGAGCCCCCCGCCCCAATGGCGGCCCCGGGCCGGCCTCAGCGCCCCGGCCGCAGCCCCCGGGCCCCGCCGCACCGGCTGCGGCCCTCCCGGTGCCGCAGGGGCCGAACCGCGCCCGCCTGCGGCCTGCAGGGCCCGCGCCCCTCGCGGCCTGGGCGGGGGTGGTGGGGGGTGAGGGGTGCCCGCCCTCAGGGGTGAGGGTGAGGCTCAGGGCGCGGTGGGGCCGGGCCGGAGGATTTGGGGCTGCGGGGGGAGCCCGGGGCGGGGCTGTGGGGTGGTTTTGGGAATTTGGGGGTGCGGGGGGGGTGCTGGGGCCACGGGGTGGGGTTGGAAGCACCCTAAGGTGAGGCTGTATGGGTGGGGGGCACCCTGAGGGGGACTGAGCCGTTTGTATTGGGGAGGGGGTGAGGGGGGCCCCCTAAAGTGGGGCTGAACCATTTGTTTCTTGGGGGGGGTTTAGGGGGGACACCGTAAAGTGGGGCTGAACCATTTGTTTCATGGGGGGGGCTTTAGGGGGACACCCTAAGATGAGGGGGGTACCCTAAAGTTGGGTTGAACCATTTGTTTTATGGGGGGGGTTTAGGGGGACACCCTAAAGTGGGGCTGCACCATTTGTTTCATTTGGGGGAGTTGAGAGGGGCGCCCTAAGGTTGGGCTGAACCATTTGTTTTGTGGGCGGGGGGTTCAGGGGGACACCCTAAGATGAGGGGGGGTACCCTAAAGTTGGGTTGAACCATTTGTTTTATGGGGGGGGTTTAGGGGGACACCCTAAAGTGGGGCTGAACCATTTGTTTCTTGGGGGGGTTTAGGGGGGCACCCTAAGGTTGGGCTGCACCATTTGTTTTGTGGGGGGAGGTTAGCGGGACATCCTAAGGTGTGGGGGACACCCTAAAGTGGGCTGAACCATTGTTTCTTCGGGGGGGTTGAGAGGGGCACCCTAAGGTGAGGGGGGCACCCTAAAGTGGGGCTGAACCATTTGTTTCTTTGGGGGGGTTTAGGGGGACACCCTAAAGTGGGGCTGAACCATTTGTTTCATTTGGGGGAGTTGAGGGGCACCCTAAGGTGGGGCTGCACCATTTGTTTTATAGGGGGGAGGTTTAGGGACACCCTAAGGTGAGGGGGGCACCCTAAAGTTGGGTTGAACCATTTGTTTTTGGGGGGGCACCCTAAGGTGTGGGGGGCACCCTAAAGTTGGGCTGAACCATTTGGTTTGGGGGGGGGGGGTTGAGGGGTGCTGGGTGTTTCCCCTTTGGAATATTTGGGGGCAGTTTGGAATATTTTGGGATCCCCCTGGGTTTTGGGAGCTTCTCCACCCTCCAGTTTTTTGGGAAGTCAGGGATTGGAGCCTCCCCAGCCCTGGGATGATCCCTTGGGAATTTTGGGGTGGGAATTGAGGGATTGGATCCCAGGAGCCCCTCCCCCAGCCCTGGGATGATCCCTTGGGAATTTTGGGATGGGAATTGAAGGGATTGGATCCCAGGAGCCCCTCCCCCAGCCCTGGGATGATCCCTTGGGAATTTTGGGATGGGAATTGAAGGGATTGGATCCCAGGAGCCCCTCCCCCAGCCCTGGGATGATCCCTTGGGAATTTTGGGATGGGAATCACTCCATGGGATTGATTTCGAGCCACCATTCCCAGGTATCCCAAGGGTTGGGAATCGGAGCCTTGGGATCACCCTTGGGAATTTTCCCTGGGAAAAGGAAACTTTGTGCTGCCCAAATCCTGGGAATTCTCAGCTTTTCCGCTCGATCCCGTGGAATTTGGGGCCGGGTGTGGGGTTGGTTGGAGGGACACAAATCCCTGGGATCTCCGAGCATTCCTTGGGCTCTCCCTGCTCCTTTCCTGAGGTGGTTTTTGTTTTTTGGGAATTCTGGCTCTCCAGGCAGATTTCCTGAAGGGGCTCCCGGTGTACAACAAGAGCAACTTCAGCAGATTCCATGCGGATTCCGTCTGCAAAGCTTCCGTGAGTGCTCCCGAGGCCGGATTCCCAAATCCCAGCGTTCCCAAATCCCAGCATTCCCCCATCCCGCTGTTCCTGAAAGCCCGCAATTCCCAAATCCCAGCGTTCCCAAATCCCAGTGTTCTCCCGTCCCAAACCCCGCAATTCCCAAATCCCGGCCTTCCAAATCCCAGAATTCCCCAATCCCAGCAGTCCCAAAGCCCGCTGTTCCTGAAAGCCCCGCAATTCCCAAATCCCAGCGTTCCCAAATCCCAGCGTTCCCCATCCCGCTGTTCCTGAAAGCCCACAATTCCCAAATCCCGGCCTTGCAAATCCCAGCGTTCCCAAATCCCAGTGTTCTCCCATCCCAAATCCCAGCGTTCCCAAATCCCAGCGTTCCCAAATCCCAGCGTTCCCAAATCCCAGTGTTCTCCCATCCCAAATCCCACCATTCCCAATCCCACCATTCCCAAATCCTGGCCTTCCAAATCCAGTGTTCCCATCCCCCTCAGCCTCCCAAATCCCACCATTCCCACTTCCCAGAGTTCCTGAATCCCACCATTCCCAAATCCCAATGTTCTCCCATCCCAAATCCCACCATTCCCAATGTTCTCCCATTCCCACCATTCCCAATCCCGAA